>NW_015548192.1:277088-307836 GCF_001515605.1 Sinocyclocheilus anshuiensis
TCAGCCAGCCCCTGCCACAGCACATCCAGACAGAGTAAAAATATTCTAGAGGTATTTTGGGAGCTTTTTGAAGAACGCGACACCGTTGAGTACAGATACTGGAAAAAATTAAATAAAAATAAACAAATAAACAAACAAACAAATAAATTAATAAATAAATACATTAATTAATTAATTAATTAATTAATAAATTAATAAGTAAATAAATAAATAAATTAATAAATTAATTAATTAACTAAATAAATAAATAAATAAACATTTAATAAATAAAATAAAATAAAATAAAATAAAATAAAATAAAATAAAATAAAAAATGAAATTCATGGCCCTAAAATAAGCTTTTAAAATGTTCACTACATACAAAATATAATTTTGCATGCATGTTTATTTTTTATTCGATTTATTTAGATTATTTATTTATTTATTTATTCTTGGTGCAAATTAAGATCTGGCCATGTTCTTGAGAATTTGTATTTTTTAAGATAAAAACATTTCCAAATTAGACAAAATGCATACAAAAATCCACATAATGGGAGATGTAAAGAACCTTTTGAATGACATACAGAATTGAGTGTTCTGTGGTTTTCTGCATGCACAGATCCCGTGTAAGTCCACCCACAGGTCAAACGAGCATCCAGAAGAACTCCTAATCACCAAAAAGAACAAAGCAGGAGGTTGAATTAGATTTACACCAGATGCATCTGTCTAGTCTGAAGCCACACCAATCATAAAGCTGTACAGCGACTACAGTAAGTTTGTAGTATCACCAGCACACCTATATTAGAGCCCTCTCGCTATTCCCAGCGTCCAGGGACAAATAAAACTGCTGAGAGAAGATGATGTTGGGGCTGAGGATATACAGGCCCGCGAGTGTGTGTGTGTGTGTGTGTGTTTGTGTGATAGATGGGGGGAAATGTGCATGGTTCAACACTATCACAGTCATTACACATATCTGGCCGGTGTAGCAGAAAAGCAAAAAGAGAAACCCTGCACTTTACATTGTCACTAGCATCTCTGCTTTTAACAAGACTGCTGGGTGGCTTCTAGCACAGACCATTTATATTGCCCACTGAATAGGAAGGATCCTTATGAGGGAAATCAGTTTGGATGCGTTGGAAATACACCTAGAAGCAAGAGAAAAAAAACACAGCCAGGATGCGGGATTTTTATAAGCAGGACTTCTGGAAATTGTACGAACACGGCGGGAGACCAGAAACTAAAGGGTGTATTCGTCTGTGTGTTGTTTTCAGTTCAGGGCTTGCTTTTATTGTTGCTGTGATACCATACAAATCACCGCTATATCACAAAATGTCCCCGGTCAAAATTGGCTGGAGGCAAGTGATATCTCCGAGTAAACAGTATATGAAGACCATATCTTAAAATGATAGATCACCTCATTTTCCTGTGACAGAGGTCTTTCCTGCCACAAACATCCGTCACTGAAACTTCACTTCGCAGATGGAGAGACGCGCATAGGCTCCGTTACAAAACCTAGTGAGCTGACTACATGGGCAGCATTTTAAAGGGGTTACGGGCTTACTTAAATCTATTTAAAAGTATTTTAATTTTTTTTTCCCCGCAGATTTGAAGGAAGCATTATGTGTATCCTTCATGCAGAAGGAATCCCAGAATGCACTGCAACAAGCTCAGTGAATAACAAGTGAGAAAATGTTGATAAAGTAGTGCATATAAATTCAAACACAAAAAAATATTTTAAGAATAATATAATCAGATTACAGTTACATTTTTATGGATTACATGATTACATATTAAATCATAATTTATTAATTCGCCCTAATTCTTCTTTGTATTCATTATTTCAAGAGCGACCATCATTTACTGTTGATTCTGGAAGTCTGGACAAAAAATATTCAAAACTGAAAGACTTTTGAGCAAGTGATATCATTGATATTTTCATGTTTATTAATGTTTGTTCATTAAGGCAGGGATTCCCAAATGTTTTTCTCAGCCAAACTCCTTTAACATTAAATATTTACTTGAAATATCGTGAGGAAGTTAATATTTCAGTAACTTAACAACGCATTCACATGATTACAGTTCAGTGTAATTTACACAAATTATTTCTATTTTTAGTGCTTAAGTTTTTAAATGAACTCATCTCACTGTAGCCCAGTTTGGGAAACCCTTGGTTTAATGTAATTTTAATGTATTTTATGCATTGTTGCTATCATAAAATGGATTATATATTTATTTCTCTCTCTCTTTCTTTTTTCTTTCTTTCTCTTTTTTATATCAATATGGTACGTTTAATTGTAAGTTTAAAACCAGTTAGACAAAAAAGTAATCTAAAAAGCAGTCAGAATACATTACCTAAAAAGAGCAACCTAGATTACGTTACTAACTACATGTAATCTGTAATTGACTACAATTTGTACACTCTCAGAAAAAAGAAAAAAAAAAGGTACAAAAGTTGTCACTGGGGCGGTACCTTTACAAAAGGCACACCTTTGTACCAAAATAGTCCATAATGGTACCTTAAAGGTGCATATTAGTACCTAAAGTGTACATATTAGTACCTAAAATGTACAAAAGTGTACCTTTTGAAAAGGTACCACCCCAGTGACAGCTGTTGTACCTTTTTTTCTGAGAGTGTAAGTAATCCATCCAGCTCTGTAGTATATATATAACAGTCAAACACTACTGAAATCAATTGTAATTTGATTTGAGTTTCCCTAGTCACTTCTAATTGGTCACTTATGAGGTTTAAATGTATCTATTGAAATCAGGACCAAATCTCACAATCAGCCTGAAAACTTGCAAGTGTCCGATTCTTCATCAGCTTAAAGAGGACCTTCAATTATTTCGCCTTCTTCATCTGACATGTGGTTCTTATTCAATCGCCCGGACAAGCTTCAAAAGATGATTTCTTTTAACTGATATACCGAAATAAAGATTTCTGCATCTAATGAGGCCCTGAAGGGCAGTGTCAGATTTATAGATTTATTGAAGCTCGGCAACATTATTTTCAGGCCAATAGACTCCCTACTTGACTTCCTGTGCTTACAATGATTTGAGACCATTGAAAAAAGAGAGAGAGAAAAAAAGCGCGCCACATTCTGTTTACAGCGCACACAGCGTTTGATGTATGGGCCGACCTTATTGCAAATGAGCACTACATAATTGTGTAGGAAAGGGAGGAAGGAAAAACACATCAAAACCGTTTTTCATTTTGTTTCCGTATGAAAAATTCAAAAGACTGGAAATCAAGGTTCAACGAGTTTGGGCAGGATATTATTTTCCAATATTTCGATCAATTTATCTGTCATCCAATGCTGGCGAGTGAAGCAGAGGAAATTTCACCGGTGAGGTCCGAGGTGGAGACGTTTTTAGAGCTCCGTTTCACATGCTAGAGGAGTGTTGGGAAGAGATCCTGATATCAATCACTCAGACTTACTCGCAGCTAATGGTTCTTATTTCCAGCACATTTTCTCATTTGGATGGAATTTTGAGGGGACGGTGAAGCACACAGGGGTTAAATTATGTATGTATGCATTTTATAACATGCATGAACACATAAACGTCTTGTATTCATGTTTATTATGTGGCCTTCTGGTAATTCTGGCTTCCTTCTGCCTACTTTGCCTACTACTTACTTTCTAGCAATCTTCCTACGACCACCTACTCGCCTGTCCTACGGCACTGCACTAAAACGAGAGGTAGTTGCCGGTTACATGGAACTTTAAAACAAAAACAGAAAAAAAAAACTCTTATGTATACATGGACTTCTTTGACAGAAGTGCCTGGTATCATTAGATTATGTGACATGCACCTTAAAAGGACAGTCCACCCAAAAATGACAATTCTGTCATAATTTACGATACTTAACCTCATGTCATTCCAAACCTATGCCTTTCTTTCTTCACAACACAAAAGAAGACTTTTGGAGAGCACTGGGGGACAAACAACACTGGAGCCCATTGACTTTCATTATGGACTGAAAAACACTGAGACATTTTTCTAAATATCTTCTTTTATGCTTCACAGAAGAAATAAAGTGTTGGCAACAATGTGAGAAAGCAATAAAATAACTTTAATTTTTTTGGGGTGAACTATCCCTTACATACAGTTAACATATGAGATTATAACTACAGTTTTGATTGAAATTTGCACATTTGCAGTTATAAAAATGCTCTTGTAGTCATAAGCATACTAAGTGGGTCCAGGGATAAGAGCATTTATAATATGTAACCTAAATCTGATTGGACAAGCCAGGTTTGAATCCAAATAGCCAATACACACACGCACTTGTGACCTTGTGACCACATGACAATTAAAGAGATAGTTGACCCAAAAATTAAAAGTGTGTCATCATTTACTAACCCAAAATGTTGTTCCAAAACTTTTTTTTTTTGAGTTTCTTTTGCTCTGTTGAACACGAGAAGACACAAAAGAAAGATAGAGCACAAAATAAGATATTTTGAAGAATGTTGGTAACCTAACAGTTGCTGGTAGTCATTGACTTCCATAGTATGACAAAACAAACAATGGAAGTCAATGGGTACCAGCAACTATTAAGTTGCCAGCATTCTTCAAAATATCTTCGATTGTGTTCAGCAGAAGAAGAAACTAATACAGGTTTGAAACAACATGAGGGTGAGTAAATGATGATAAAAATTAATTTCTGGGTAAACTATCCCTTTAAATCTTAAGGTAATGTGGCTAGTTTGATACAAACCGAAGAGGTTAAAATCTACAGTGTTGCTAATTGTCATAACTTTATGGAAATACACACTTTAAGAGAACTGTATTCAGACCTCATCTTCCTCTTTTATCAGTTAATATGCCATAATGGCAATGTTTAAGATGTCATCACACATAAACTGACAAGATTAAAGGCAAACATGACCTTGCATCATTTATCCTCAGGACAGAAAACACAAGCGCGCGGTTGCAGGAGGACAGCCGCGATGTCGTGTTGTTCCCCGCGTGTGCCTGTTTGTGCTTTCCCGTCTCCGGGAAATGGAGGGAACCAAATTAATTCGGTCCATCTGTGTCATCTCCTGTAACACATGTGAAAAACTAATTAGACTTTCAAGTGTTTCTTTTAAAACAAACATGACCTTACTACAATCAAATATGAAAATGTTCTGTGAACAAAAAAAACAAACAAAAAATGCATTTAATTGATTAATAGAAAAATGTGTTTTGATACAAGCAGGCTTAAATATTCCAGCATAGGCCCGTGTCTTATTAACATAGCACGCATAAACAATAAACAGGCCCCCTCATTTGCATATAAATATAAACAATTCATTGGCGTATCAGGATTCCAGTCACACATACACTGTTCTATCAGCTTAAATTTCTAAGTGGCAAGGGCTGACAAACAATGATTATTTTATTTATTTTTTTGTAAGCTAAGGATTCGGCTTTTTGTCTGGCTAAAGCTACCCCTGATTTTATGCACATTGTTTTTAGTTAATGATTCTCAGCTGCTTGTTGTGCCTCTGATAGCATGAAAACCTACCATATGCTCCGCCAAAAGACAAATGATTAGCAAATGAAATTCTGGACAGCTGTCTGACTGAAAGTGTTTGGTTGATAGCATTCTGCTATCATAATTAGCTTAAGCTTTGGGTTAATTAACTTTCTACCTGGATATGCATAATAATAGCTCAAAGTGTGCACGCGTGAGAGAGAGACGGGAGTGAAAGAAAGAGAAAACGCACAGCTTCCATCACATCAACAACAGCGCCAGCTTTTAATTCGCCATTTCAAGAGCATATTAGAATTTGGAGAGTGATTAATCCTGGGAATATTGTGGAATACAGTATATTTTATTTGCACAGTAGATAATGCTGAAACAATCGGAATCTATTATATGGAAGAATGCCATTTTCCAGTCGTAATTTAAGTTTCTGAAAGCAATCACTGATTTTAACTGCTTTTGTTGGTGGAGAGAGGCGCTCTGGTGGGCTTGTAAGGAAGAAACGTACAAAAGGCGTCTTAAAATGTGACTAAAATAGGAGCGGCGCGTATCAAATGTGTTTTACCAATGTAAAATATGTTCAAGCATATCAATGATGCGAGCCTTTGTTAGTGTCACAGAGCTGGGATTGGCTTTGTTGCCATGTCGAGTTTCTTTCCTTCTAACTTTCTACTCTTTTTGTGCTATTTGGCCTTGAATTCAAAAGACTACTTAATGGAAATTTGCCGGTTTAACGCTCTACTGACAGCATCTAGGACATGCTTGTAAAATAATATACGATATACAGTAATGCACTTACAATCAAAATTTCAAAACAGGCCAAAATACATTTGGAGGACCGAAATCGTTATATATATATATATATATATATATTTTTTTTTATAAATTGTTTAATTAGCGAGTTTAGTTACGCAAACTTTATTGTGGTTTTGGTGTTTTGGAAAAAAAATGATTTTGATGCACCGCTACTTACAATGGAAGTCCATTAGGCAAAGCAATGCATAGCAATAGCCACGAGAATTAAACATTATACATTATATAGTGTGATAAAATCACTTAATGCCATTGTCTATGTAAAGTTATATCGAATTTTCAATTCCCGTCAGGACCACATAACAACACAAGCTGGTTCATCCACTTAAAAAGTAGCTGCACCCAAAAAAACAACTCAAATATCACAGCATTAATAAGAACTTTCACAAAAATACAAGCATAATGCTTACTTTTTAACCAGTTACAATGCTTGCCCCATAGATTTTGACAAATGAACAATCTATTTTCTGTTAACAGCATGTCACATATGATGTATATAGAGTTTAGATTCTGATGAATTTGGATCATTTCTTTGAATTAGACAGGTTTATTGTGGGTTGAATGCTTGTTAGTTTGGTCAGGAAGACTCAAGCGCTCAATGTGACTCCTCATTCATAAGGCAGCTTCCTCATGTTTTCTCTGACGTATACCGCAGGATCATTTTTGGGACCTTTGCGGTTTGTAAATCAATTTTCGGAATGCAGTGAAAGGCAGAAGGGAGGCCCGTGTCCCTCTCCGCTCTTGTTTGCATGATTTACCAAAGCTCACAGTAGGACGCTTGTCATGTTAAGGGGACGCTGAGGGAACGTGCAGGTCAGCAGGCTGGATTGTGAATTTAGAGTTAAAAAAAATGGGGTTTACATGTCCCAGAGCACCACAGATCTACAAAGCACGGCACTTAATTCTCCTGTGAACAACATACTTAAGATACATTGCCTTCTTCTGAAGGAGAGATGCGAAAGATGAAAGAAAGAATACAAGAGTGAACAATAATTTCATTTTCAACCAGAGAGAGACATTTTACATATATGGGTGTGTGTGTGTGTGTGTGTGTGTGTGTGTGTGTGCAGACACATAAAATGTTTTTAGTGAGATTTTGATGAGCAAGGAAATTAGAGTGATCAACAATTGATTTTTCAATATCTAGTTATAAACATACCAATAAATGCCATAATTTAGTGTGTTTACAAGGAAACAATAATTTGATAAATATGTTACGGTTAGAAATAGTTACAAAAAAGCTGAAAATAAAAGTGAAAAATAATTTGCATATAATAATAATAATAATAATAGTTGTTGTTATTGTTATTATTTTATACAAAATGTTTGCATATTTTCATAATTTGTTATTATTATTATTATTATTATTATACCAATTATTTTGCACTTTTATTTTTTAATATATTATTATTATTATTATTATTATTATTATTATTATTATTATTATTATTATATGATATATTCCATGTATCAGTTATTAGACAGTTAATCAATCAGTATCATGTTTATATTAATTTAAAATGAATAATACATAGCAGCCTATTGGCCGATCTCTAAAGAAACTCCCCCAGTTCACTCTTGAGGATGCATCAGTCAGGAGACGACATGCCATAATATTAATGCAAGCTCCCAAAGTCCTTCTGCCTGTCTACAAAACCTACAAACCCTCCTGATTCATTAAAACTCCCTTATATTGCAAGCCAGGTGAAAATGTCACTTTTATTTATTCTCCTCTCCTCATGTCTTTCTATTCTGGTAAGTTCAAATAAATGTCATAACTTGCATTCCGGCATGTGAGAGAAACCTGTGTTTAATGACTTGAATGTAGCTTAAACATAGGTGTATGGTCACAGGAGGCCGTGCCGTTTGGTCTACTTTAAATGTACATATCGATTAGTGTGATTAGCACCCGCTCGACTCCAATGCACCATGGCAAACGTCTGTAATTGAACATGCGTGCTGACATTCATTTTATTTGTCTTCGATTCATCTTTAATAAAGCGCTTTCCGCGGCTCCAAACACTCTTGACTCGGGCGACCCGGCTCTCCTCTCTGTTTCAGAGTTCTCATATGCACAGTGTCTATGAATCTCAAGTGCAGTCTTGCGGGAGCTCACCTATGCGTGCTGGAGATTTCATTTGCACGTTTGCCATCATACTGCTCTCTCCCTCTCTCTCTCTTTTCCCCTGCCGCTTGAGACCTGCGCGGATTTTACAGGACTACACAATCATCCAGAGGGAAGCCTGAAATGCAGCCACTCTCAGGGACGACATTGCCTGCAGTGTGGGCCTGACCCATGATGCAATGCAGAGGCCTTAAAGAAACACCATTTTTCTCACTGTCAAGAAGCATTTTAATTCTGAGTCTGCGCTTGACTTTTTTTTTCACATGACTGTCATCACACTGATTAGCTCGATATTAAACCTAGCAAACTGCCCACTTACACTGCATTTTTAAGGCACTTGAAGGTTATTTCAAAAGGTAGGCACAAAGTTCCCACATATTTTGTCAAAAATATGATTTTTAGCAACCATAAAAGGGTCAATATCACTGTAGGGTGCCTTTTGGTGTCCTGTGCATAAATAACTAATTTGCCATGATAACTTAACATAAAAATGACTATGAAAGGGTGTGTTATATTATAGGCTAAGTTTTTAGGTTCATAACAAAAGGATTACTTGGCTCTTTAGATACATTCTCTATTTTTACTTTGTGTGTGTGTGTGTGTGTGTGTGTGTGTGTGTAAGAGAATGTGTTATTTTGCTATGTCCAATGCACTGCTCATTCAATTTGAATGATAGTAGAATATTGTCAAATCATAAAATAAAAAAAATATATATCCTATTCATATTTTTTTGAAATAAGAGATTACTCAGTTTGAGTGTATTGATCATTTGGTAATAAAAAATATATTTTTATTTAATAAAAAAGAAGAGTTTGTCCATGTCCCTTGAATGGTTGTCCACCCTGTCGTATTGGGGAATCCGCCCCTTTAAGAAAAGGCCATCCCCTTTAGTGACATCAGGACAACAAATTGTTTGTCTCTTCAGTGGCGGGAAATTCAACGGCTGAGGTGAATAAGTTGGTGACTTTTCAATTGACACATTTTCTTCGTATGAGTTTGCTTGCTTTGCCAAAGCTTAACATGTCCACCCTGTCGGCATGAAATATGCCAGAAGTGATTCGAATACAGTATTTTCAAAATATGTAAGTTTAAATATACCAAATTATCTTCAACAACCAGACTAACTATTTAGCTAGTCACAGTTTGTTGTAAGCTAATATCCTAATTGAAACTCAAAATGTCCACCCTGTCGTTGTTCCAAAATATCCACCCTGTCGGCCACTTAGACTCGATAGAGTGGACATAAACATGACAGGGTGGACATAGCATTCATTTGTAGTTAATATTGCTAAAAACTAAAATGAATGGGGGGGGGGATACGTGATTGAGTACGTGATACGTGATACGTTATATCCTCAACGTGATTGAGGATATAATTATATTATTTATTATTATTATATTATTTTTAATAACCCTGTTAGGAAAGGGACATCGTACCTTTCAGAAAATAGAATTTGCATCTTAATTTTGCAGTGAAAACGTATTTAACAGTAATATATAAGTCCATGACAGGGTGGACATATCTTATGGTTTATGCTTTGAATAATGGCCCATAATTATGAAAAAAAAAAATGTGTGGGAGCTCAGCTAATATGTTTCTATAGTACTTGAGTGTCTACTATTTATGATATGACATATAGCGAATGAGAAATGAAAACCAACATTTTTTAGTATTGTGAGGGTTAGGGTGAGGGCACTATATGGTGATATTGACCCAAAAATACAATTTCTGTAAGTGGAATATTTTTAATTATATGAAAACTTTCCCTGATGAAATTCCCTGATATTTTCAGGTTTGAAATTATGCTGTCTACTAAGATTTTGGACAAATTCTAAGGCAGCATTTAATGTAAGGTAATCCCAGAATGCTTTGCAGATGTTGCAGATGGACAATAAAATATTCTTACTGCATTCATTCAATACATAAATTGAATTAACTTTTATTGTTGTTTCCATTTTTCATTTTAATGTTATTAAATTTAAATAATAATTATTACATTAACTTGATAAATGAAAGGTTTTTAGTAATTAACTTAATACATTTCTAAAGTTTTAGTAATTTTGTTATATGTGCTTGTCATTTTTATTAGTTTTTGTTATATTTATTTTCATATTTATTTATGCTTTAGTAATTTTAGTCCTTAAATGGATAATGAAAATTAGAAATTAAATTAAATAAGTGTAAATTTTTGCATCTAATATTAATATTTTATTTTATCTTATCTTTTTCAATTAAAGAGGTCATATGATGCTTTTTAAAAGATCATTATTTTGTGTATTTGGTGTAACAGAATATGTTGACATGCTTTAATGTTCAAAAAACACATTATTTTTCAAAAGGAAAACTTGAAATCGCATCATATGACCCCTTTAAGAATTTTTAGTTTTAGTTATTTATTTTTTTAATTTTCATTATAAGTTTAAGTTTTTCATCTATTTTATTTCAATGTTTAATTTTTGTTCTAAGTTTGATTTTCATCTAATATTTATATTTTATTTTACCTCACCTTTATTTCAATTTACAACTTTTTAAAAATTACTCCTTGAATTTACAGCTTATACTCATTTTATATCATTTTATACGTTTTTTATTTTTTAATTTTGTATAGTTTTAGTTTATGACAACAACACAGATATTTTTTAAATAATTAACTATTAACCACTATTTGTGTAAGTAACATCTGGTCAGTTTATAATGATGTGGAACAATGTGTATATGTATAAAACAATTTCAACACCTAAGCACAACACTTAATCTAGTGCAATAACAAAAAAGAAGAAAAAAAAAACGCTAATCATTGAGCGAAACGAATAAATCAAGCATTAAATAAACAACAAAAACACATTTAAAGGTTTTCTTTCCCAGGGTGATGCGTGCTGTGTTTACTGCGGTGAGGCAGGATAACAGTTTCCACTAAAACAAAACACTAATAGAGCTGGATAATGCCTTTCTCTGATATCCTTCAACTAAAGAGGGATACGCGTCAATTATAGTGGCAGCCTGCGCTTAGCGCTTATCTGCAGCAGCCACTAAACATGGATTTGGAGAGCAGCTTTAGGAAAGGAGGGGAACTGCCTTTGCACCCAAAACTCAGAAGGGAATTACAGTAATTTCCCATCAACTGTTAGTGTGCAAGTGCATGTGGGTCTTAGCTTTGGGTTCGACTGCTGGTATTTGTGTATGTTGAAGATTACCTTCCCTTAAGAGTAATCAAGGTGTTTTGAACCACTAAAAAGTGTGAATGAGAATGCAATTTTTCTTTGAATAACAGATCAATATTTCATATGTTTTAGCACAAAGACCTGGTAAACCTTTTTAACCGTTTGTTCATGTGTTAACAATCTTTAAATTATTAACCAAACCTGATTCTTCCCACAGGAACGCTTATTTCTCTATCTTGAAAAGGATCATTGCGAAGGGTCGTGACCTGCTACAAGTCCTTTTCTCCTCTAACTAATCCTGGCTGTCATTCACGGATCTACACGTCTGATTCTCTTCCGGCATCATGTACAATCCATCACGCATCCATTGCTCGCCTCCCTCTGAAATTTCAAGTGCAGAAGATGCAGAATTAGAAACATGCTTGATGCTGCAACAGGAGTGAGGCTGAAGGTATGCTGCTGACAGAACAATTCCATTTTTGACAGTTTAATTTGCCCTCTTCTCTTTTTTCCGATGGACAAGAGCAAAAGCAGAGCAAGTGCCGAGACTTCTGCCCCCTGCACAAAAAGATTACCTTCCCTTAAGAGTAATCAAGGTGTGAGCCGGTGGAGTGGGCCGTACAGAGAGCGTAATACGGAGGTCTTCACAGTGGGATTTGTAAAGCAATTGTACTGCTGACACGGGCAAGACTTAAAACAACATGCCTGGCTTCCTCCCTGTTCACTACGTTCCTTATGCGCCCCACAAATCTGGTGTCATTAACGCTGTCTGTTAGCGCAGGGACGGGAGGTCCTGAGAGCACACGTTCCCTGTCCAGGTCAGCTGCTGTGGAACAATGGATGGACGTGTCTTTATTAGACTGCGGTTTGTGGTGTTTGAGGTTGGATCATGTGTCTTATGAGAGTAATGCTTGGGCGAAGCTCACAAAAAGACAATTAAGATTGTCCGCACATTAATTAAGCACATTTTCCTCCAAATTCTCATTACTTATTTATGGATTTTTCAAATACTATCTAAACATCCCTAAAACAGAATGAAGTATTTGAACAGAATTTGCATAAGACTAATTTTAACCACAATGACAATTTATTTCTAGATTCATTAAAAAATAAACAAACAAGTTTTAATGTTCCAATATTCCAAAATTTAAATATTATGGAACATTTTAATCATTTTTAATTAAAAACTAATCATTTTTAAAATTTTGTTTTTTTTCTTAGTATTTTAATAAAAAATAGTCTTCATTTTCCTAGTATACATATGCACGCTCACACACACATATACATATAGATATATATAATTTATGAATTTTTTATTACATTTTTCTTAGTAAGTCTTACATTCTAAAGATAGATAGATAGATAGATAGATAGATAGATAGATAGATAGATTTAGATAGATTTTTAGTATTTATGTCCCAGGAAATAAATGATAGAGAGGGGGAGGGGTTTATAATATATTTTTATAATTTTCATCAAGAATTTTATAATTGTCAAGACAAAAAACACCTTATATATATATATATATATATACACCTTATATATATATATATATATATATATATATATATATACACACACACACACACACACACACACTTAAATTATTAACCAAACCTGATTCTTCCCACAGGAACGCTTATTTCTCTATCTTGAAAAGGATCATTGCGAAGGGTCGTGACCTGCTACAAGTCCTTTTCTCCTCTAACTAATCCTGGCTGTCATTCACGGATCTACACGTCTGATTCTCTTCCGGCATCATGTACAATCCATCACGCATCCATTGCTCGCCTCCCTCTGAAATTTCAAGTGCAGAAGATGCAGAATTAGAAACATGCTTGATGCTGCAACAGGAGTGAGGCTGAAGGTATGCTGATGACAGAACAATTCCATTTTTGACAGTTTAATTTACCCCCTCCTCTTTTTTTCCGATGGACAAGAGCAAAAGCAAAGCGAGTGCCGAGCCTTCTGCCCCCTGCACAAAGTGTGTCAAAAAACCTGACACCCTCCACCTGAAACGATCAAAAGAAAATCGAATATATCAAGAGTGGTGATGTCACATAACCTTATATATATTACAAAGAAAAAAAGCTACACTCAGAATAGGCCTGACAACTATCATGAATCTAATATCATAAAAAACTAGATGCGCGAGCGAGAGGTGGAGTTCACAGCTATGATGGAAAGAAAGAATGAAAGAGTGTCAGTGCTGCCCCGTCGAATCCCTCAGCACCTCGGAGAAATGCATACAGTGGCTGTTTAAGAAACTACTGGATGTTTATCAATCTGTGAGTGATGCAGTTGCTCTGGACGGTTTATTCTGCCTTTAACAGGGACTAGAAAGTGAAAGAAATATCAACTTTCATGCACAACTTTAAATTAGGGATGAAACTAAGCAGAGATGCTACTAACATGTTTCTACAATAGCGTGTTTTCAAAACAAGCTATTTGAATAAGCACAATTCCTTTTAAGGCAAGGTAGTTCACTTGGTGGCTGTCTTGGGGACTGCTATTTTCTGTTAGTAATAGCCATACAAATACTCTGAATGGGGAAAGACCAAAATCTCAGAAGCTGCTAGTCAGGATACATTTCAAGGGTTGTTTCCCCCAATCACTTTGGGTTAATTCCTGAATGAGAATAAGTTCAAAACAGTAAGTTGAGATCTCTTTCTTGTTCACAATTAGTTATTCATTTAAGCAAATTGCACATTTTGGCACATGTTTGCAAAAGAGTAAGCAACTGTCTACAATTTGCACAATAACTAAATGCACATGCAGGCTTGCTGATCTAAAATGATGAGTTGATTCTTAGTGAATTTGTCTCTTCACAACTTCATCACATGCAAAATTCTCCAATTATCAAACTCTGTCAGACACGCATGTATATTCCATCTATGACACTGAATGTTTTCTGTTTGCATGCTACAAAATTAATTGTACTGTATATGTGCATATTCTTTTTTACTACAGTATTCATGTTTCCCTGTAAATTTTTACCTATACAAAACAGCATTTATCTAGACAAAACAAACAGTCAGCGTCAAAAACAAGGTCCAGTTTGGCTCACATGATCATAAAATTATCATTTCATTTTGGTGGCACTGGACAATTAACTGACAAGTTTTGTAGCATGAATTAAATGTTTTGTATGAGTTACTACATTTTGCAAACATGGAATATAGAGTTGATGTCCCATAAACCAGTTGGGAAAACTGCACATACAGTTTAGATAATTAAAATTTGAGCCGTGATTTTAGAAAATCTATAATATATTCCAAATCAGCAATAAAATCTAACAATAATGATGTAATTCAGAAAAAAAAGTGGTTTTGTTGTCCAAAAGTCAGAATTAATTAAAGTTATATTATTCTAAGAATTTTATCAGCAGTTTATTTGCCAGTTTTAATGAAAATGTATGATTACAGGGTTATATTTGAATCCTGCTGGGTCTCTTTCTTGAACACCCCTCTATCTTTTCTGCTATTTGAGTTTGACATTACCAGCGTCCCTAGAAGGCAAATGTGTAGAGTAGCAGATGTACCGCTGATGTAAGTCATCACGGCTCTTTTGTCATATCCTTCCCTCCCCACCGTTCTCCGGCTCTGGGTTAATTAGACTAGCGAATGTGCGTGCAGGTTATCCGGGAACACTTTCCCCTCTGACATTTACCCACTCTTCAGCCTGAGGAGCATGTTTGATATGGGGCCTGTCTCCCCCGACCGGCCCCTTGTTTGCTAGGCCTGTGGTGTGCTTGAATCTAATTGAACCTCATGAATAGAACAGAGGTGTCAACACGTCGAGATCTGGGGTCAACTGCTCGAGGTGTGACTTTATCCCATATAAGCAGAGAGAAGAGCAAAAAGTGCAAGCTAATCAATCTTGACATACCAGATAGAAAAAAAAGAAGCAAAGCCAAAAAAAAAAAATGTTACAAAGCAAATAGATAGAATATGAACTCGGGGTAAAGTGAAATTTAGAAAACGTCACACTGACAGCATAACTCAAATAATTTTACAGACAACATAAAATCCAACTTGACATGATCAACATAATATTGCCCATGATTCATCAATGCAAATTTATCATTCACAATATTTCAACAAAATATAACTTTATCCACATTTGAAATGCCTTTTGTTCTGCTTAAATGCCCAAGGCAACAGTGGCAAAATAATATAATAATAAACCATCAATATGCCTAATATGTTTTTATCAGACATTTTACCTACAGTATGTTGAATAAGTTATGTGTTTGTAATCCATGTTGTTGTTCAAGTCAAACATCATTTGCAAATAATTTTATGCTGTAATATTTTAGAGTGAAATGATGGATATTAGCCAATGAGCAAACGAAATGTATGTCAAAACATATCCGCCAGAATTAGATTGGATTGTGTTTGCTTACAATTCCTGTTAGTTACCATTAACCAAGAGCCCGCACATTATGTGACGTCACAAATAATGAACGTTGCTTCAGTAGCTGTTCTGTTTGCATAATATATACCCAACTAATGAGATTGCATCAATATTTGGTAATCCTCATTTGAATTGTAATGTCTGCAATTTCAGTATCGAGTCTATTGATCATCTTGTTTTTCAATTTTGGTCTGACTTGTCAAAATTCCTTGCTTCAAAATCCAATTTAGACATTGATTTAACTATGTGTGATATATTCTGTTATTTTTCGCATGGTAAACATAACATACACTATATAGGAAATGTATTTATTTTATTGGGAAAATATTATATTCATAAATATAAATTTCCTTCAACATTGCATTTGTGACTTTAACTACTTAATTGTAACACTAAAAAATATTAACACCAACAAAAGTTGTGAAACTGTATAATGATCTGCAGAATGTTACGTAATTTGATTTACTACCTCTGTACTTCTTGTTTTATTTATTTATTCATTCTTATTTTTTCTTTGTCTTCCTTATCATTTCTGTATTTATAATGTCATCAAATGTTTGTTTATTGTTTATACTTGCAATAAAAAAAGCTGTTCTGTTCATTTCTATTTACTGCATATTTCACTGTCAAAAATAACGAATCCTTACAAACTATACATCATTGACAGAATATAAGACTTAAGCTTCGAAATGTGATCACTTCTATGATAAAAAAAACAAACAGTCATACCTATATTAATTTGTGGCAGATGTACAAATCAACCATGCAAAATCAAAACAGGTTTTATAATGAAATACAGATGTAAATACCTGTTCAGTAATGCGTTTCAGCACAGTTTATTGATCCTTTACAGCTTTTCGCCGGTAAAATATTAATGGATGCTTGTATGTTTACTTTTTATGTTATCATTGTTGTCCATTTCACACAAAATTGTGCCGACTCGAGAGTCTGACATATTTTAGAGGCCCTTCCTTGTTTGAAACTCTCTTATGATCATTCATACACGTAGCTAGAGGCCGCTCTTGAGCTGTCATGACCAGCGAAGAAGAACGCAGATTGGGGATTTTGATTCATTCCAGTGATTATTTTCATTCAATAGCATGTTTTTTTATTAATTGAATCAGTCACTGTACACAAATGTGAAAACATGGCTAGATTTGTGGCTTTTCGCTGTACAATCCACAGTTCTTTGAGCATTTAAATGCATTTGAAAGATTTTTTTATATTGTGGTTCTCAGTTGATTAATCTGCTTGTCACATATTTTGTTGTCAAAGGTTGTGCATCCAATCAAACTCTACTGTATTTCAATCTGACACTTGGTAGAAGCAAAGCATGGACAGATGTGCCCACATCCTCGAAAAACCATGAACAAAACCATGCAAGATAAAAAGAAACCAGACTTCATTAAATATAGGTTCACTTGCAGTGAGCATAAACGTGGTTTGTGCCGATCACAATGAGTTTTGTGCAGTGAATTACTGACTGCTGAGAGCATGAAACCACTGAAATTCAATTCTGGTGCAGCGTTGAGTCGCTTGGACTTGATGTCCAATGTAAAAGCCAGTCAAGAATGACTGTTTTAATATATTCAAGATACATGTGACTTTTGCTCACAAAGCCAAAGTTAAGCATTCGTTCCCACCCTGGTGTGATGTTAGGGACACTTTTGGCCTTTTGCTTCCCTGGCTGTCAGAGTACAATCCCAGCGTTCCTGACATCACCCACTAAAGAAATGAGATAGAATGGAAGTGAGTTACTTTTTCTCCTTCCCTTCACTCATTCTGCAGTGTTTGTTTTTCTGGCAGCTAGTTTTAACCCAGCCTCTCCTGTCATTTCTGAGTTCAGTGTCTGCTGAGAGGAGAGAAAAAAAAAAGAAGGACGGTTTGGCCCGTTGTACTTGCTCTTTTGACCCCCATGTTGTCCATGAGCAGTGAAGGATAACTTCTGACAAGCGATGTCAAGAGTGACAGCCGATCTGGTCGGGTTGAACGGGGACGTGGAGTAGCAGCATTTGATTTTGGGGCCATTTTTTGAAGCCGCCTGCATGTGGGGCCACACCTGCCTCAGGGGCCCATGCTGAGAGAGATTCACGTGTGTGTGTGTATGCTAGTCGGCTGCTTATGCTAAATAGATGCTAGGAAGCCACCTGCTCTCCTCTGACGTAACAGTCCAACTATGTGTCCAGCATCACACATTCATTTTACATTCTCAACACCTTCACAATAGATGACACAAATTGGAAAATCATAGAAAACATACAATAAATTGACAGTGAAACACAGACCACAGAAAAAAAACAGATTGTGTCGGTTGATAAATTAAGGTTTTCAGTGTGTGTTTGATTCAGGTTTTGCTATACTTGGATCTTTCTGAAATGTCTGTTCATATGTTAACAAAGAAAAGTGGCTTATAAACTAAACAATATCAACTAAATAATGAATCTATACACTTCTTAAAGGGCCAAAAGCTCTATTTTTGGGCAGACATGGGAATGATTAGTGTATATAATAAATTTGCAACATTAATAAACATTAATAATAATTACATTGATAACAATAATATTAATAATCAACATCAATAAACACACACACACACACACACACACACACACACATACAGTTAAACTACAGTTGCAAGACATTGCATTGGTAATATAAAATATTCTGATTTACCTTTGTCATGATAATCTTTCACATATAGGCTACTCAAGAATACAATAAATGGCATTTTACATTGAGAAATCTAGACAGGTGAGAAAAAACTTCAAGTTCAGTCATTTTAGAAGCAAAAATTTTGATTTTGGGTAATTTTGCTTCTCAAATAATTTGCTCTTAGTGGAAGAGTTCATATAAGTGCTTTAATTTTAAGTGTTTTAACCTTGAAGTCCTCCATTTAATTCTATTGTGATTTCTTTACTCTGTGCGTGTTTGTTTTATAAATGGACGAATCAAATTTGCGAAGGAATGTGAAGTTCTACTGACAATGTAATTAAATTCCCCGTTTCGATAGTTAATATATGTGTGAAAGTGTTGGGTCTGCACTCTTTCCTTTAGTTTGTCGGCGGCTTGATTAAGGCTGATGTTTTAGCAGTATTGAGTCGCCTATAATGTGAAAACTGGCCTGGCGACTTGGCTTTCGCTTGGTGGATTTTGGCATCCTTTAAAATGAGTATATGACAGCATTCTAATGGGATACTGGGGGAGACAGACAGAAAGAGCAAGAACAAGGTTGGTCACAGCGAGTGGTTACACAAGCAGGCACAAGTAGAAGAACTGTGACAACCCCCTACTAGCTGTTTCTTACACATGCAGTAGATACACTCACACACACACAGTTTCAGCTCCCTAAATCCCTGAATGAGTTCAGATATATCTAGTTTCCTCTTGAAGAGGAAGTTAACTGACTACATTCGCTACCAACTGATCGAGCCGCTGGCCAGCCACCATTTTAAACACAAATCCTAGTGAAATATGACATTTCAAAATTAATTTCCTATTAGTTTTTCCTTTAGCATAAAATAAAGGCCTTTTTATGAGTTTGTGGATGACTGCACATTAAAAGAGCCTGGTAAAGGCCTCGCTCTCTTCCTTTCTTTCTCTCTCTTCTCGTCCTCTATCCTTCCCCTTGCCTTGTCGTGGAAAGCTGACCCTGTGTGCCATGGTCTTTGTGTCGTATTAAAAGGTCACCGTTGCTGGCAGCTCTTAGCACTTGGCAGGACTCTGTGGGCTTCGGTGGAGCTGTGAAAACCAGTCTGTCATAATTCCTCCACACAACCCCAGCACTTCATGTGGAAAGGGCCTGTCACAAAATATGAACCACCCTGCTCTTTGTTTCGCTCTTTTTTTCCGCAATGACTTACATTTCGTTTTCTTTTCCAGCCCTGAAGTCAAATGACCCACGGCGAGGGGGAATTGTGGGTAAAGGATATATGTTAGATTTACGGCACTGATAAGGCGGCTTGTACTGACAGATGGAGAAAAAATAAAATACTCGTCTGAACACATATAGTTAATGAAAATGCTTCAGGAAATGTTCCAAGTTGTTTCACAGTGATATAAAAAACGTTAATATATTTTAGTGATTTAGTGTCGATTGAACATTGTCTGATCTTAAATCACGGTTCTTTTCTTAAAGGCATTCTTTATTCCAACAAATGTAAGAAATACTAAAATATAGCCAAATTAAAAATTCTCTGCACCTTATAGTATCTGTCTTGTAATCTTGTTAATAGTCTTGTTAATTGTATCCTGCAATGTGACATGATATACTTCATCTCAAATGCATTTTGATTATTCTTTTATATTTATGATGCATGCAGATTTTGTGTCCTCATAATGCCTGTGATCCTATATCTAATATTTGTTTAAAAATGCACTTTAAGGACTAGTAGTAAAAATTAAAATTTGATCATTCTTAAAAAAAAAAGTTTATGGGCAAGTTATGTTTCCAACTACTAATCTATTCATACTTTTTCTTTTTTGTAACTACATATATTGTGAATTTATATAATTCAAGTTACAGTCAAGTCACTGTTCAATTCTTTATTGTCACCTTACGGTTATCAGATGTAGATTTATCATTTTCACACCGTGGATCTGACCCGTCTTTGTCACTTAATTTGTACTTAGCAAACCAAGGACTGAGTGAACTCGTTTGTGTGTGTGTGCGTGTGTGTGTGTGGTGTGTATCCTCATATCTCTTTCTTTTTCGCTTCCCAGTTTCTCCCTCTTTTCCAGCCTTTTCCCGCGACTTCATTTGCACGTGCTGTACATTTCCGAATCCATCGGCAGCCTCTCTTTACCTCTGACTCACTCTCTGTCTTTCTCTCTGTCACCTTCTTGCATACTACATTAAACCAGGTGTCACGTCATTAAACACCGCTCTTCTCCGTTTGTGAAAAACGTGACCCCCATTTCCCTCATTTTTCGCTCCGAGAAAGAGGTGCCAACAGAGTAATTAACTGCCGTCACATCGGTGTGCGCACACTTCCTGTCAGCGTTCCGTCCTAACAGGGTCTCTCTCCTCACGCTAATGATGTCATTCAGGAAGGCAAGAGTGTGAGAGAAACCCGCTAAGAGTTTACAGCGTGTCACGTCTTGTAAGTGGAAACAGTTCATCTCAATGCCAACACGTTTCGCTGTTTAACATACTAATACGCACCCCACGATTTGCCGTGATGATCTCTTTTTAGATCTGCGTGCCACTCTGGAAAAATATGACAATCATTGTGTTGGCTTTTGCTCGTTTAATCGGGGGGCCGCTAGCTGATTTGATTCAATTTGGTTCCGGCTGTAGTTCACTTCCTGTGACAAGCGCTGCGACGGCAGAAAGAGCGGCAGCGAGAAGGATTGCGCTTTGCCGTATACATGCTAACCTAATTGCATCTCAAATGCGCAATTCATTCCTCATAGCCATGGGCTTTTCATTCTCGGGGCCCCGAGAAGAAACAGGAGCAGTTTATATGTAAACTGGAGTCTCTGGCTTTATAAAGTGAATTTCAGCAGCAAATAATACACTCCATATCAAAACTGAGAAGGGTAATAGGAAATTGATTGTGACAATGCAATATTAGAAAGCCATCTCCATAATATTTTATTTATCATAGTTCCCACCTTTTATCGTCAGGGGACCGCTGTTTCATCTTGCTCTGCAAACTGCAGTCTGCAGAGATTTTGACCTCAATATTTTCCCTTAAATGAACATACTGTGTAAGGAAGTACAGTTTTTTCTTTCGCTGCCGGTAAAGTCATGCATAAAAAACAATTCATTTAAAGCGTCTAAATATTTTCAAATTATGGCTAGTAATTTTCGCCACTGTCTGATACTCCAGGGAGGCCTTTCGAAATGAACCTATAATTCAATTTAAGGACTGTGTGTTTCAGTCTTTTATAGTGAAAGTAATTTCAGGCTTTCAGTTAAATTGTTGCATCAGACTCTCGCAATGCAAGTGAAAAGTATCATTCGAAACATTATAAAAATTCATTCTTTCCCGGGATAAACAACATTTTCTTCTACCGCCGTATGAGGTTTTATTTCCAGTGCGCGTGTTTAACGTGATTCTTCAGGCAATGATTAATAAGTAAATAAAACGAAGAGAGAAATAAAATAAGTTCTCTTTCATAAGGTTAAGAGAGCTAGTTGTCACACAGAAAAGCAAGCCTACACAATGTAATATCTCATTCGAAATTGCATTTAATGAACTGTTTCCCTTTTTCTGTGTAGTAATGAAGAATATAGAAATAGTGACCTTCAAAATTAAACCCACCCTGAGAAATATTCACTCGAGTGAAATGTGTGACAACTAACCCCAACCTCCACTATATAGATGACTGCAGCCGTCTGTTTCCTGTTTGTTGTGATTCGATTGTGTCACGCCTGGAACAGATGTTTCATGCACATAGTGTCATTGTCTCAGAATCACTCACCGTTTTATAATTGTTCTGAATGCATGGGAATGCAAGTGATGTGTTTCATGGTGAGTCATGACATTGGCAGACACCTACTGTTTGTCACTGCGTAGTGTGCACGTTCATTATATGGTGCTCATTTGCCAAGATGCATAAATACACCCACACATCACTAACAGAGTTACACTAAGATCTGGCAAGCGAAACAAAAAATTAGAAGAGCTTTCCTCTCTGAAACTCAAATTTACTTCAGCATGACTTTGAAAATGTATATGAATGCACTTTAGTTTACAGTTTGTGCACTTACCTGCACTTACAATGTACTTAACTAAGAAAGTACTAGATAATATTAGGTAACTACATGGGTTAGGTTTAGGTTAGTACCTAGTTATTAGCCAGTTATTGTAATTACTATAACAAATACATAGTATGCACATGCGGAACAGGACAGTAAAATAAAGTGCTACCATTTATATGGTTTCAAAATAATTGTGTAGTTTTAGAACACATACATTGATTTACATTTGGTTAGACACTGATATCTGCAATATTAACATATCAATAGCTTCTGAAAAAAAAAGGTTTGTGTTATGGAAATTTAGAGACTTACAAACACTTCTGAATTTGAGTTTGTTTTTAATGAACATTAAGAGTTTATGTCTTAAATATATATGTGAAAATGTTTTTTTTGTTTTTTTTTTGCTGACTAGTCACCATTTTTAACAACTTTTTTGTTCACTGGTTGAAATGCTCCTGTGGTGTAACAGAAATGTTTACGTCTATTTTTTTAATGAATATTAAATCATAAATCATCTAATATGTATCTAATATTAATGTATCAGCAGCTTGTGACATAAACCGGTTTTGCATTTTAGAGACTTACTGATATTTCTGAATTCAATGTATTAAATTAGATTATTTTTCATTTTAAATGAAAAATATTTATGTGAACATGCATATTTTGGTGCTGTGAATTTTTTGTTCACTAGTTAATTTTAAATGGTCCTGTTGAATATTTTTTTGTCTATTCTTTCAATTATTAATAAAGCAAAAAAATAAAAACAACACATTCATTATAATTACAAAGAATTAGCAAAATGTTGTTTTACTTTGAGTATAGAATATCCCATTGCATGTCAAAATTTGACATTGATATTGCATGTACAGTAGTATAGACTACAGTTTAAACAGTAGCTACATATTGGGTCCCTGGTTGCTTCAGGAAATGTTAAATTAATTAACAGATCAGGTGACTAAATCCTGTTAGAGAGGCTAATAGAGATTCCGTTCTTTCCCACACAATGAAAAGTGCAGTTTTCCTGCTCTCTGCCTTTCCATCCGGTGTTCTTCTGTCTCTCCTTTCCAAGCCACTTTCCACTTCTGTCCCTTCAGTAGAACACCCTCGATATCCGCTTTTATTGATGTCGGAAAGGGAAAATCACGTTCTCCTATTTTGTCATTCCAGTCATTTTAGTCACTAAAGGATTACTTCAAGAGACTGAACTTGGCTGTTATCTGTTGGAGTCAGCGGCCAGGTCATCTCAGGGGACGGGAGAACAGGTCCCTCTGCTGTGACCTGATCACCATCCAGGCCCTTGGATCCAGCTCGCTAGTCATTTCTGACTGATGTGTGCCGGCTGTCACCGAAACAGCACTTAACAACAACAATGCCATCCGGCTCGGAAAGCGAAAGAGAGAGAGTGAGATTGAAATGGACAGGGTTGGACAGCCCCTAATGCAAAATTTATAAAGTTTTGAGGGTTGTTAGGTTTTAAAGGCACTAGATTAGACCTGATCTACCTTTGGTGTCACTGTGAATTAGAGATTTTAATTCCGTGCTGGAGGACACAAAGAGAGCGAGAGATGGAGAGAGAGATGGATTGTCACCCACTGTATCAATGTGTCACCTCTCACTAAAACAAAAAGCAGAAACAAAGGCCTGATTTAAGCGTGTTCGATATCCCCTAAGCCCTGACGAACAGAAGCACATGCTAAATTATTTAAAGAGTATTAATTCTCACGTAGTTAGAGTCAGTAATGCAGGGCTTTTCTTCTGGGTTTGCATGTAAAGTGGCCCTGAAAAGTATTTGGTCACTTAAGCCTGCATTTTATAGCAAATGGTGTTTGCAAACAAACTAACTTTACATTTATTGATCATTGGTGACTTTTTTGTTGATTTTTAGTGAATGTATGACATCAGTTCCAAAGTCAGTTTTTTTGTCTTAATTTTAAATATCATTATATCTGCTGCTTACTAGCTTTATACAAATCTATTCACTCGCACATGGTTTTAAATGTTTTTAAGCCATCATTTTGACTAAAGAATTGTTCAAACCAATTACATACAAAATGTTTTAATTCAAGCAGTAAAATAAATACTAAAGGCATTTTTTTCCACTATTTCGTTTTTTCACTATTTCTCACATTCACCTCGATCTACCTATTGTATAATTTTACTGAAACATATTAATATTAAATAAATGCCATTTGGAAATTTTTGTGACCATTTCACAGTTATAATGTGAATAAATCAACAACCAATCATCATTGGATCAATAACTGGAAGCATTTTATTGAAACATACAGTTTGAACTGATTCACTGAAATGAATTGAATTACAATGTTGCTCTAATGTCATCATTGCTACAGTTTCGTCTATGATTTTATGCTATGTATACCTCTGTACTGATGCACAGTGTTTAGAAAACTTAATGGTTACATTTAAAGTTCATTAAAATAATGGCATTATTATACACTGACATTGATTAATATATTGTGAATATTCAATATATTATGCATGCTTCATGTGGTAACATCTAAATTGATTGATTTTATTCAAATAAAAATGTTATTTAACATTACTATATTTTTTTGTCTAATGCATTGACATTATTAAATACATGTTTATGTAAGAGGATGCTTTAAACTAAACAGTCCTTCCTGAAGATCTTGATCTGTGTATCTAATAAAGAGCAGCTATTTCCTCTTTTGTGCTCTTGCTCTCTTTCTGTTTTCCCCGTTTTGATTCATTGAGTAGAAAGCACAGTCCATTGAGTGGAAAATCAGGGGGGAAAAATCCTGTAACTGATAATGTTGGCTCGGCCTGAAATAGGTTTACTCCAAAAATTCCCATGTCGAATGCTCTATGAATCGTACATAAAACCCAGCCGGCTCCTGAGGGCAAGCGAGAGCATCCAGCGTGCTCGTACGCAGAGCCCAGACCTGCAGAGACCAGGAGGAGAACCGATTCTCTCGTTCTCTCTCGCTGCAAGCTGCTGTGTTGTTATTTATGATGACTATGCAGAGTTTGTAGTGTTTCATCTATCAACAGATGTACTAAACAAGCTATTACTGTAAAGAGCATTACAAGTGCAAGAAAGATTAGAGAAATATCAAATCTCTGGTGCTCGCCTGCTGTGTCTGGCTTTCTAGCTCTCTTACTGTTTCTCTGAGGGGGTAATTGTGGCGTGTAGCTCTCTCAGAGGAAACGGGGAGGGAATTTTCACTTGCTGCCAGTCGACAGCACTTTACCTGCTGTCTTTGTTGAAACCCTTCAGCTTGGGAGGTGTTGCATCTGCCGCGTTCTCAGTGTTTCGTGCTCACCGTCCCCCTGGACCAGAGGTGTGACACTTTCTCCGAAACTTTAAAGAGCCATGGAGCTTTCAGCTTTGGGTTGAAGCTGTTTTATTGTCTCCTCCTGACTGCGCGGTAGCCGTGTTCCAGCGCCCTGAAATAGAAAATGTGTGTTTTAAATGCCTTGATGTGTGTGTTTGTGTTCCAGAAAGACAAAATGATTTTGAATCTATGAATGAGCGCATATGAGTCCATGCATATTTCAATGTGCATTCTTGCTTGTATGTGAAAGTGAATGTTTGTATGCATATGTGTGTATTGGAGACATTTATGCAAGTCTTATGAGTGATTCTATATCAGGATATAGTCATTTTTGATGGCAATTCAATGAGAAAAATATATATGTGACCTTGGACCACAAAACCAGTCATAAGGGTCAATTTTTGGAAATTCCAGAAAATATGGATTCTGAGGGTGCAAAGCAATGCATATTAATCAAAAATTAAGTTTTGATTTATTTATGGTAGGAAATTTACGAAATATCTGGAACATGATCTTTACTTAATATCCTAAAGATTTTTGGCATAAAAGAAAAATAGATGATTTTGACCCATACAATGTATTTTTTGGCTATTGCTTCAAATATGCCCGTGCTACTTATGACAGGTTTTGTGGTCCAGGGTCACATATTATATTATATAATATATTAAATATTAAATGAGCACATTTTTGGAGTATAATCCAGCAAATTAAATACTTTATATAGATGCATTGTACTTGATGGATGCAAACCAAAAGAACCTTAATAATTCAAACAACTTATTAAGTCTGACATCTGATTTACGCTATTGTAGTTAACACCAAAAGTCTTGAATCAGTACAGCTGATTCAATATAACGGACTCTAAATTCTGATTGGATGAGTCACATTATAAAATAGCCTATATATACACTACTGTGATGCACATTATTAAATTTTATAATTGTGCAGCAAGTTGTGACGTTGCTCATTAACAGTATAGCAAAATGTCATCCTCTATACAGTCATTCCACCCAGCCCTACTGTATGTTTGTGTGTGTGTGTGTGTGCAGTGTTTATATTTGTAGGTGTAGTGTGTGTGTGTGTGTGTGTGTGTGTGTGTGTGTGTGTGTGCAGTGTTTATATTTGTAGGTGTAGTGTGTGTGTGTTTGCATGTGGCCTATCTGTATGAATTCCCCTCGGAGCTTCATGCATATTTAAGTCTCTTGTTAAGCAGTAATGCAGAGTACTCTCTTACCTCACATCTTCTGGATTCATAAGCATTTCAGTGGCTCGTAATAGCAGAACAAATAGCCATAGAGGCCAAACAACCATTATTAAATTCCCCAAAGTAAACGGCTTGACATGGCACTCAGAATCACTGACCTATCTGATTCCCTGCATTTTTAGTGACTCTTTTTTTCTGTCTCTATCTCTCCCTCACACACTCGCTCTTGCTGAGGCGCTCGCTCGAGGAAACGTGTAACTGCTCTCGACAGACATCCAGAAATCAAAGCTAATGGAAGTGATGGGGGTAATGTGGTCTGTCACTTGTGTGGAAGTGGTTTTTGTGCATTAAGCTGGAATGGGGTACCACCACATGGCTCTTTTTTCCTGAATCGTATAAAACCTCGCGGGATGACAAGCTTAAACACAATATTTTTATACTTGTGGTTTATTATTTGACAAGCTGGACTGCACATCTAGTTTATATGCAGTATTTGTTTCAAGAGTGAGCAGGCATAAATGTATGAAAAATAAATATATTTATACAAAGATCTTATCTAAATAGAAATACTACTACTACAAATATTACTACTACTAATAAGTAAGGAATAATTGACTCCGGGCCGTTGAATTATTAGAAAAAATAATGCACACCCGAGGTGATGATTCACGTCGTGGCCGTTACACCTCGGGTGTGCATTATTTTTCTAATAATTAAGACACACAGAGAAAGAGAAAGAAAGATAGAGAGAGAGAGCTTGTGCGAATTAGGCTACCTCTGTGCGTCCCTCATTTAAAACTGCTGTCAGTGTATTATTTAAAAAATGACAGGTCTTTTATCTTTCCTTAATACCCAGAGAATAGCATCTGTCAAAATGGCTTTGACAAATTACTTGTGTTTAAGTTTGTTTGCATGGCATGTTAAATCGGAGGGCGGTGACAGACCTTTGTTAAATCATCATTTTCATTGCTGGCATGAGTTTGCATTAACAAAACTCCTTTGCGACGTCACCGTTTGCACATTTGAAACAGATCTCCATTATTCCTTCTTTAATCGTTTCTATTGATTAAATCATTCATTACGTCCAAGGTCCTGCTTGCCATTAAAACATCCTCGTTTCTGTAACTGGACACATTTCAAGGTTATAATTCAGTGAGAGACGGCCAAATAATAACAAAGTTTAAAAAACACTTTTCTCTGGCCGTGCCCTGTGTGCATGTGTGTGCGAGGGTCTCGTTGTGTGGATTTATTTTCACTTTCTCTATGTCCTGTTTTATGTTCAGCATCAGCAGTTTTTAAAGGCATTACCTTGTTATGTGAATCTCTGAGCTCAGTTGGAGAAATACTAATAATGTTGATTTATAACTATTATTTATTAAATTGTGTTTTTTATTAATTATATTAAGTGTTAGTTTTGAAATAATTACTTTTTTTTTAAATAATCATCTTCATTTTACTTTTTTTTTTACAATTATTTATCATTTATTGAAGTAAAAATTGTTTTGAGTAGATCAGATGTATGTATATATATATACTGTTTTATGTTCAGCATCAGCAGTTTTTAAAGGCATTACCTTGTTATGTGAATCTCTGAGCTCAGTTGGAGTCTGTGGGAGTTCTACAACTCAAGATGAGAGAGAAAAAAAAAAAAACACCAGCAACTCCAGGTTCCACACAAAAGGAGTCATTCTAATGACTGTCCTATACTCTAGTGGCATCATTTAACTAGGGCATCAGCAAATAGCTTAGCGGGTTGATTTCTTTGTTTAATAGTTGCTTTGTTCCTGATTTTAAAATCAAAACAACATCCCTGCATATTTTTGGATGAGTATCCCATTTTGCTGATGCATTTTTAGCCAAAGTCGAAGCCTGTATGTATTTGCATTGCATTACCTTACAGTGGAATTCAATTTAGATGCTAAATGGAGCTAAAAACACAAAGTCTGAGACAGCATGAAATCAGAATGGACCCTACATGATTTCTTTATAGATTTCTCATGTTTGGAGTTGGAAATATTGTCCAAGCTGTACTGACCTGATGTAAATATTTGCATGAATGCATTTTGCAACTGCTTTTATCCAAAGCCAATTAAATTGATTTCAAGATACAAATTTTATTAGTTAATACAGTCTCTGGGAATCGAACCCATGACCTTGGTGTTGGGACCATGATGCTTTATTGTTTAAGCTATAGAAATGTTTTTCAACAGATATAGGACATGATAATTTCCCAATAAATTTTGCCAAGTTTTAAAGTGGCATGGAAGTTAGATGGAAGTGAATTATTTTTATGAAGCTACTCCAATTTTATGTGCTGTATGCCTATAATATTAGTAGATTATATCCAAATATATTGAATACACTGAAACTGATATTGAAAAAAAAGTGTATTCAGTGCGAGTTGGTGATTTCGGGAATGTGCTAGCGACCGTTAACAATGACAAAGTTAAACAGAGTTAATTTTATGCAAATGACCAGCGACACACATATTATATTGAAGAAAACAAATGTTTGTCTTCGTAATCTTTTGTAACGTAATCACTAGCTTCGCTTCTGAAACAATGTGATATAACCAAGACCGTATGGGCAGGGTAAAATTAAATAAAAAATCTGCCAATATTATAATAGCCTAACATGTAACAATCCAATCAAACCCCAGTGGATACAGTTAAGTCCCGCCCACATAAATATTAATTTTATTCATCCAAGGACGATAACTATAACTATAAAGTTTTAATAACAGTTCTAATTCTATTAGAATAGTCCACATCGATAACGATAATGACACTAGGAACGATATCACTGTCATCAATTTCATAACGTTTTTTTTTTTATAAGACAGACAACAAAACAGCAAAATACGACACAACTTATAATCAGTGCCGATCCTAGGCTTCTGGGGGCCCTACGCAAAATGGGGGGGGGGGGGGGGAGAAACAGTGTCTCTTCCGCGGCTCGATACGCTTTCAACTCGTAACTCGGAAAATGGTGGTTTCTATATAAATAAAGTGTCAGCTGTTGTACCCGCCGAAGAAGACTTTGATAGTGCTGAGTGTATAGAACCGCTGGCGCACACACATTACGGCTGGTATGAGGAGCACGGGGACGGCTGGTATGAGGAACATGGTGGCGTCTCGCACAGTGGGCCTGTGAGAGGCGAGGTAAGTAATGAGTGTTAGAGTGGAGCTAAGGCTTCTACCATCACTATCTGTCCATCCACTTTCGTCCATCTATCTCTACTGCCCCACTGCCATGCGGAGCGTGAGGGGCCGCACGCACACTTTCACATGCGCTGGAGGGGGTACGGACAGTGTAGACGAGCAGTCAGAGTCTCACAGAAAAAAACGCAAGAGAAAGAAAGAGTGTTCGCAAAAATGAAGGCTTGAAAGAAGGGGGTGGTAGAGAAAATGACACAAACAGGCTGGACAGGGCAGTCAGCCATGGCAAAAGGGAATGATAGAAAGTCAGCCAACAGGATCGAAAGAGTCTTCCTCTCTCCAGCTGTGCCAAATCTTGCTTGGTTATGTCTAAGTGTTGCGATAAGGCGGGGGGGGGG
>NW_015548192.1:307902-319203 GCF_001515605.1 Sinocyclocheilus anshuiensis
ACGCGGAGTGTCTCTGCCATTTCTGAGGCTGGTTATTTATTAAGCAGACACAGACGGTCAGGAATCAGAGGGGGGAAATGGCCGGGAGTGACAGAGCCGCAGATATCACGCTGATGGCTGATGCTCTTCGCTGCTCTGATGCGACTTGACAGCTAAAGTGTGCGGCTGACGATGAAGTCGGTCAACAAGTGCTGTATACATTGCATGATGCTGCCGTACAAAGTGCCAATTTTGGATTTCATGCAGATTTACCGAACACGACGAGAACATCTGTTTTGTTTACTTATGCAGACACCAGGAAAATAGAGTCATGCTAGCATGCACCACAGTCGTTCTTAGCCAAGTTAGCACTTAGCAAGAGTGAATTGGAACATAATTATTGTGGTTTTGAATTTAAAAGCTAAAATGAAGAGATTTTTTTAAGCCATTAGGAATGACTCAAGTTTTTTATTTTATTTTTTAAGAAAGGAATTATATGCCACTGAAATGCAAAATTGTTTGATTGTTTCAAACTGAGCTTTTACTCACCGTTCTGTGTTCACAACCCCTGTATTTTCTTCTTCCATCTGTGAAACACAAAATGAGATGCTAAGCAGAATGTCTGAGCTTCTCTTTTTCTATACAGTAAGAGTCAATGGTGATTTATGTTGCCAAGATCCAAGAACAAAAAAAACAAAAAAACACACCATATACTATACATGTATTTAGAAGAAAGTTATTTCAATAGTATTTTGATTATTAAAATATTTTTTCTAATTATTTATATTAAAAGTGACCATAAAGACATGTATCTTGATACAGTAGATTTATATTTCAAATGAATGTTGTTCTTTTAAACTCTCAATGCATCAAATAATCTGTGTGTGTATATATATATATATATATATATATCTAAATATAGTATAATTATTTTGGACTTCTTCCAAAAATATTTTTGGAGAAATATACTGACCCAAAACTTTTGAGATATGGTGTACAGAATATGTAAATTTATTCATATAGTTTGAATATATATAAATGGCATCCAAACATTAACGGCTCTTGGGTGTCACATGACCATTTGCAACATAATTCAAAATATCCAAGTGCAAATTAATTTTACCACAGAACGACTTAAATGCAATATGTTCCATTCATCAGCATTTGAATATCTTCAGAAAACTTAATAATACAGTCCACAAGTCTTAAAGGGATAGTTCACCCAAAAATGAAAATTCTGTCATTAATTACTCACCCTCATGTCGTTTCAAACCCGTAAAATAATCCATGTGACATTAGTGGTTCATCTGCAATTATACGAAGCTACGAGAATACTTTTTGTGCACAAAAGAAAAACAAATAATGACTTTATTCAACAATTCATCTCCTCTTCGTGGCCTGCACAACAGCATAAATGTTTCCGAGGGTCCTGAAAACATGTTTTTGCTCTTCTAATGTCCATATATCACTGGCTGGACATAGAGTTTGATATCAGGAATGATATGTGTGTCTTTAAATTGACGCACTTGCGTTGCACAAATCTTATGGGCCCGAGCATCGCTCCTCACCAAAACAGATTCTGCGGCAAGGGATGATCCATCATAAAACAGAAAACAGCACGATTAGCATCTCATTTTCCTGGCTTGAACCCCCTGGGTTAAAGCACGCCCGTAATCACCTGTGAGCCAGAAGAAAGAGAATAAATTGAGAGGCACAGAGGGGAGAAGAGGGGTGGGACGCTTTGCCTCCCGTAAGGGGTGAAATGTTGTCAGCTTCAGAAAAAAATAAAAAAATAAAACATCACACACATTGTTATGAAGAGTAATACATTTTCCGAGACTGATCGGGTCTCGCGTATTGACGTGACTCTGTAGAAATTTTCACACTACACACTAACAGTGAATGTTCTGTCACAGCGACTTAGAGGCTCCCAGGCTGTTATAAAATGACGTCTGCCAGTCAGTGAAGCCGAACCGCGGCCTGTAGCTGAGTGGCAATAATCTCCTGGCAGTAATTGCTTTAAGTTTAGGAGGGGTGAGCGCTACACACCCTTGGGGGACTCCGCATCAAATAATTTATTCATAAATTGCGCACAGGCTGCACGCAGTTTGCACATTGCCTGAGCTAGAAAGCGTGGCGGAGTCCTTACATCAAGCCACAGGTTCTTAACAATGCTCGGTCTCACTCTTGATTGGTCAAGCACCAAACCTCTTAATGCGAGAGAGACAGCGTGTATCTCCCCCTCTGCCTGCGCCTGGCTTTTCCAGAACTGACGCTCCAGCGAACGCGCACTCGCACTTGTGTGCATGCACGTACGCTGTCCTTCTCGTGTATTAGCAGATATATGCATGTTTTTCTACCCCATTAATTCAGTCAACATACAATTAATTCATGCCAAAGAGCAGCCCCCTCAGGTACACCGGCCTACAGTACGGTTTGCGGTGCACAGGAATGGGTCTATCGCATGCCTGCAAAGTCTCCATGCCTTCTGTGTTGGAGTGGTGCAACTGAGAGAAACTTTATTTGCTTCTGTTACATAACATTACTGAATGAATCATTATATGCTATTAAAAATAAAGGTTCTAATAGGGGGTTTTCGCAGCAAGGCCATAGAACCATTTTGGGTTCCTAAAAGAACCTTTCAGTTAACAGTTCTTAAAGAACCAGTTATTCAGTTATTGGTGTGAAGAACATTTTAATAATCTAAACAATATTGTTCACTATGAAGTGCAATGGAAAGGGTCCTTGTATGTTAAAGTTTCTTCATAGATGCCTATATACTGTAAATAACCTTTATAACCTAATATCAAGGCAGTAGTGAATATCAAAACCTACATATTAAATGAATGCAGTTAATTCAGCTCTTTATTTATTTATTGATCATTTGAAACAATTTTCACTCAGAAATTGCTAGTACATTTTACAAATTATTACAAAGAATTGGAAAGTAACACATTCCATTAAACATGAAATTGAAGTAGAAAAACTGAACTAATAAAACACAGTACTTATTTACAACTTCACAAAAGCATTTTGTTTTTACAGTGTAAATGTACTATATTTTTTTCTGTCAAGGTTTTTTCTAAGCTGAATTTAATTCATATTATTTATTGTTTTATTTATTGCTTTTTATATTATTTTATAAATGCAACTAATTGTGCATATAAAAGGAGAAAATATTTTAACATCCATATTAAAAAAAAAAAAAAAAAAAAAATTCTCTCTTTATTTATTCCTTCTCTTTCTAGTTTGTACTTATTTGAACAATGTCTAGAAACTTGGTATTACAATGCTTACATTTAAGATTAAAATGTAAAAAAATCTCCCACTGGCATTAATACAAGCATTTATTCAGCATTCAAAATGCAAGCACAGTGATTATATCATTGCAATATTAGCATTTTGGATTGAGTCTTATTTATTGCATATATTTGCATACAAAATTCTAAATTTAGATTTTTTTTTTCTTTCCAGCAATGCATGGATGGAAGGAGATGTCATGTTATTTTTCATCATTTATTTGATGAATTGTGCTTGCTGCACACCTAGAGAAATAAAACAAAATAAAAGTAGTATGTATCGATTGTGTTGGTCTTCAAACACACCAAATGAGTATAAATAAATGCACAGCTAAACAGATGAGTTTTGAGTCTGCATTAAATGTGACTAATGTTTTAGCACATCTGATCTCTTCTGGAAGCTGATTCCAACTGCGGGCGGCATAATAACCAAAAGCGGACTCCCCTTGTTTTGTGTGAACCCTTGGTATTTCTAACTGACTTGATCCTAATGATCTGAGTGGTCTGTTAGGTTTATATTCAGTGAACATATCTGCTATGTATTTAGGTCCTAGGCCATTGAGTGATTTATAGATGAGTAAAAGTACTTTAAAATCAATCCTAAATACTTAGCAAGAATTGAGCCTTGTGGGACTCCGCATGACATTAGGAGTTTACTGAGGCAAAAGTAATAGTTATTGGTTTGTTAATATCGAGAATTGGACCTTAAAATAAAGTATGACCAAATTTACAATATATCAAAGAAAATACAGAAGTGATCAGATAGTGCTACGTCCTTAATAACAATGGATGAAATGTTTCTATCACGTCATAAAACAGAAATAGAGAAAACTACAGGCACACTGGGTTCCCACTTGTTCTGTAAACATTTGTGAATGTTGCTGCTATTATAGCGGGGACCCGACACATATCACTGAGAGCTGTTATCAGTTGTTTTTGGTTCACCTACAGCAGATGGAGGGTTTGGGCCCTGGCGTTGTGGCAGCGGCCGGAGAGCCCATTTCATTTTTGATAGTAAAATGAAATGGGCCTCATGTATGTGGTGCTGTATAAACCAATTTACAAGAAAGACACTTAAGCAGCGTGTTACTTATTCATGAGCTTGCAGAAGTTAATGGAACAAATATACCAGATTCACCTCCTGAAGTGTGTGAGACATGTATAATTCAAGAGCTTTAGCTATAATGACAACACGACACCAACTGGACACAACATCAAATTAGATGTCTGTTGTGAGAGACCTCACACAAAAATACATCCCAGAGGACAGTTTTATTGCTCTGTCATAGCTCAGGAGACTTAATGGAGTTCTCAATTATGTGTCATTTAACTTTGTCTCAGATGTTTCTCCTAAATCTCCTTAGAGGAAATAAAATTAGACACAAATGAGGCAATTGTTGACAAAGTAAGAATATAGAGCTATAAATCAGATCCGGTGGTATTGAGAACATTTAATGAGAACTGTATGAGTCCATACTGAGATTGTAAGCTTTGGTATCTTTGCAAATCTGGGTTTGAGGCTCTATAGAGGAGATACGTGTGAGATTGCTGGAATCATTTTTTTTCTCAGAAATCTAAAGTTTCTCTTTTTAGGGTACATTTACATGATAACAATGTACCTGAGCTTTACTTTCGCGTACAGACAACAATGTTGTCAAAATGATCCCTGTTCACACGGATCTGCAAAAATGACTAAAGCACTGTATGATGCACGCCAGGCCAGTAGTTGGCGATGTCCCTTTGTAAATAAACTCGCACATGCCTATAGACTGAACATGTTTGCACGACGTCACCATATTCACAAATTTGCATTTTTAACAGTTTCGTTTTCAAACATTTTCACTTTGAAACTTGTTTTCAAAGGTTTGCGTTTTCAGGCCCCCAAAACGCCATTGTCTTGCAAATGAATGGCCAAAATGCATAACGTTTTCAGTTTTTAGTTGATATCGGTGTTGCGTAAATGGTCCCTTAATCTCAAAATCTCATCTAGGATTGTGATTTTTCTTTACTACAAGATTTCATAGATTTCATCTTCTATAGACTTCTATATAACATCATCTTCTATATAACAGAAGTATTTAAAAATTTATTTGAACAAAAACAGCACAACAGCTTCTTATATCTGTAAGTAAATCTTCTCATAGACGGTTGTCCTTCAAACAAGGTCTTGTAAGGAAACACATGGTCTTACACAGTGAAGGTCATTGACCCTGTAGATATTTTGTGACCTTTATTGCTTAAAGGGTGAAAATGGATCTGGTACACACTTTTTCGTTGGAGGTGTGAAGTGTGTGTTATTTAGTGCGAGTGTGAGGGTTTTAGTGTGTGTTTGTGTCTGTGTGCGCGGTATGGGTATTTGGTATTTGCAGAAGGACTTTCATAGTACCTTTGTTAGTGATGTGCAAGGACAGATGTATGTGGAAGAATATGACTGATTTATTTATCATAAACATGCTCCCAAAGTGAAGGCTGTTCCCGGAGGTGAGCGGCATAATTATGTTGCCTCCTAAGAAGTAGTTTGTTTTGGGCAGATTTTAAGGCAACATTGCATGTATTTAATAACATATTTGTTAATAATATTATTATTTTGTATTATTATATTTAATTTGATTAAATATTTCATTTCATATATTTTAAAATTGTTACATATGTTGACGTTATAAATAGTATTAATATAATGTTAGTATGATTGTTAGTTAGGATGTGGTCTTAGAAGTTAGCTGTCTACATAGGGAGTAGACAGCAAAGCAGTTCACTAGGTTTTAGAACAGAACCGTTGTTTCTCTATGCAAGTACTGTATTACCCGACTCTGCGGGTCTGTAATAGTACGGTTGTTCTAACAGCTTAACGCAACATTAAAAGTCACCATATTAATGATTCATTTGTAAAAAATGTTACAATATTTCAGCTAAGAATATACACTTTATCTCCTCTCGTAAGAGATTGTGAGAACATTTGAAAACATAATTCATTTCCATTTCTGTTCTGTGAAATATTGAAGTACAGGAAACTTCAGGGGTTTCCTTTTAAAACCTGAATCCAATAACTAATGGAAATTATTTTTTACCACAGCTAAACATACTCGCACCAAGTCTCGGCTCTACTCCTGCTATGCCCGCTACTATTAAAAACCATAAACTATATGAAGTGTCAGTTTCTGGGCGAGAACAAAGCTCGCTCTCTCCCAATCCACTGAAGGAAGAGAAGCGCTCACAGAACATGTAGAGGAAAGATCTACAGCGTCGAGAGCTCTGGAGTTAGGTGGGTAGTTGTACTATCAAGCACAAAACAAATAATTTAAATAAATGAGAATTAACAGCTTTGGTCATTGTCCTCATGTTTATGCATGAGGGATGGAGTTATCAGGTGTTGGATACTTGCAGAAAAGATTATAAAGAGGTTGGTTTAATACCTTTGTTTCACTAACAAAGTAGTCAGAACTACTGAATAATCTACACTTCATCACTAAGAATAGATGCGTACATTTAAATATGGCGCATGCATATTCATACAGGATGTAGCCTATGTAAATATTTTGTCACAAACAAGAAGGCCCTATATTGTATGCATGACGTGCTGCTAATGTTCATCCTGAAAACTTTCTATTAATCGGCAGTCAAGTACTGTAAGTTGATGCTCATACATAATGAATTGTGTTAAACCTCTGGGGCCTAACACACAAAAAATACAGAAAGAACGAATGTGGAAAATACAAGTAGTGCTTGCATCTGAATAAGATTTAACCTGATAGCTGCATATTGTAATTGTTTTTTAATCATCAGGGACTAAATTATTCATTTGCAGTCTGAACAGGTTCATAACGAGACTTCTGGTGTTGTTCTTTTTCCCAGAATTCGAGTGACTTTTTTTTTTTTATAAATCAACCGCCAGTTATTCATAACATCTTTCTCTCATTGTTTTGGTTTATTTATAACAGATGTATTCAGTCCCTTGTATATTCCGATCAAGACATGTTGGCAATGTGTCACTTTCACTTGGCAGCATAATGTTAGTTTTTGGTTCAGTTTTTAGTTTCTCTGAAATTTGGAGATTAAACTCTTTTTGAGCATTGAAATGTGCAACTACGACATCTAAAAAAACAACAACCAGCTGACTTAACTAAAAAAAGAAATGTTAAAAACAACAATGGCAGAAAGGCAGAGAAAGGCAAATTTTGTGAAGTTATGCTCCCATTCAAATATACATGATCTATACACTGCCGTTCAAATGTTTAGGGTCAATACAAGTCTTATGCTTGCTGCATTTTTTTTAAATAAGAAAAATACAATAAAAACAGTAAAAATGTGAAATAATATTACAATTTAAAATAACCTATTTCTATTGTAATATATTTTTAAATGTACCTTATTCACGTGATGCACAGCCAAATTACTTCAGTCTTCAGTGTCACATGATCCTTCAGAAATCATTCTAATATGCTGATTTGCTGCTCAAGAAACATTTCTTATTATTATCATTGTTGAGAACAGCTTTGCTGCTTCATATTGTTGTGGAAACGTTTTTTTCAGGATTATTTTATCAAATAAATGTATTTACAATCACTTTTAATCCATTTAATGCGCCCTTGCTGAATAAAATTATTAATTTCTTTCCAAAACCAAAAGTTCACATATCCCAAACTTTCAAATAGTAGCAAGTGTGTTTGTGTGTATATATAATGTCTTTAGATTTGATTTTTCAAATTTGACATGTCCACATTTGACACATTTTCACATACTGTACTCCAACCCTGGCGACAGGCAAATAAAACATTTATAGAAATTTAATGCAGATCAAATAACGGTTCATAGATGTAGAGCCAAACAGCTCGCAGACACATACGGTCCCCTGAGGAGCTTTAATTCCCTCCCTTAAACACTAGCCACAGTCTCCACCGCCGAAAGAGTCATTCACCACCAAACGCACCTAGAATCCCACTCCACAACTCCACTTACATCACGACGGCCTCTACCTCATTGTGCCACAGTGGAGTGTTTTATAGCGCCTGGATGGCATATAACACTGGCCAGTTATGAGGGTTAGTTAGCGGTTAGCCGCTCCAAGTGGCCATGTTGGTCTTGGCTGGGTGCTGCATAATTTTTGGCACAGGTGCAGAAAGCAAAGCAAGCTCAACTCTTGACATTAGTTGGCTGAAGAAGTGAGTCCATACGTACGGCTTGGAAATTTCAATGAGCCTTTTGTTTGCTTTGAGAGGTCGGATTGGCAGAGAAAGAGGAGTGGAGGGCATATGCTAATGGATAATGCTAAACATTCCTTCCTCAGATTGATGCTGTCTTCAAGTCATCCTGGGAAGCTCCTGCAAGGGTTTCTGAATGGAATTCTGAATGCTTTGTAAGTTCCAAATCAGTTTTTGAATTTTTGAATTGAATTAAGGTAGCAAATAGAATACAGAATTTGATTTACAGAGAAGTAGAACTGAAATGAATTAAAATAGTAAGAACTTTAACTTGAAAAGCTTGTTTTTAAAACTTTTTGAAAAGGAAAGGTTAAAATAGGGCCTTTACAGTTGCCAAAAATGTAATTTTTTCTTTTTTGTAATACAAAAAATAAAATAAATAAACATGCCCAGCCTAGGTAACAAAAAGTAATGCAAAAGTGACGTAATGCATTACTTTCCATAAAGAGTAATGCAATTAGTTACTTTTTTGTGGAGTAACGCAATATTGTAATACATTACTTTTAAAAGTAACTTTCCCCAACACTACTTATAGTTTGTAAAATATCTAAAATGGATTATTGAAAAAAGTGTAACCAGAAAGTAGTACTGGTTTGGAATGACATGAGGTTGAGTAAATGCTAACAGAATTTGTTATGCTAACAGAATTCTTTAATTGACTCTGAACCTCAGAAAGTGGCTTTAAAGCGATCCAGAGGTTCCCACTGGTAATGACAACATTTTGGTGTGCTCGTTTCGTAAATACGTCTCATGTAAGTGTACTTACATCATTACACCAGGCATTTCCTACACAAATGAAGGCCAGCATTCAAGTTGGAGCAATTGCAGAGGCGTCCATTCCTTCTCACACGTTTTCCGTTTCTGCAGTGTGAGAAAAGAGGTGACATGCAGTCAGTCAGGCCCCATGTTGTGGTTAAGAATTTAAGTGACTTTCATTCACCTTAGATCGACCACACAGTTTGATTTGCTTCCCAATGAGAAGTGCATATGAAAATACTCTCCGGTCTCGGCGTTCCGGCAGCTGCTGTGGTTTTTTCGCCGTCCCCATGTTATGGGCTGACCTCTGCACCTCTCTCTCTCTCCTCATCTCCATCAAAAAGACAGATGGTGGTGTCGAAGAACCGCAGCGGCGGGCGTTTATAATTCAACAGCTTTTTTCCCCGCTCTAATATTAAAAGTTATTTTGAAACTGTGAAGGTCTGTAAAATTATTACTGTCTCACTCACCAGGCCGAATGGAGAATCTCCATGACGAGGTGACAACTTATCATATTCACATCCTCCAGGTGCCTGCACCTGTCAACAGAAAATTCAAATACTCGTGATTGGCAGGCTGACATTTTTACAATCTTAAGTGAGAATGTATGTGAGGGGAGAGCGATGCCTCCCAGAAACACTCAGGAATGCTGCTTTTCTGGTTCCCAGAAGACTCCAACAGATGCACTTTAATTCCTCGACACTTCGTGTATTAGTGCAAAAAATAAAGAGTGTGTGAAAGCAAAGAATGATGAATAAAGCTTTATTTAGCAGAGATAAATAATGCCCACACACAGTCATACAAAAATGTACCATGGCAACCATATACCAGGGTAGATGCCGTGTTTCATTTTTAAAAAGGATCAAAGCCATCAAGGGAGTGTACTGTGTAAAAAATATATCAATGGATAAAAAATCTCTTCAAAACGCATATGTCTATCCCTCGCAGCTTCTTTTTTATTCATGTCAAATTAAAAATGTATTCTACAGTGACTAAGAGAGAGTTTTCTCCAAAATATGACAATGACAACTGGCATTGTTATAGCAAACTCTGGTTACGATGATACATTTTTGCAAAGATTGTTTATTGTAATTTTAGGCAATGTATTCAGATTACTTTTATATTACATTTTTAAATCTAACTTGCCTTACCATTAAATGTAGAAATCTAACTTAAACTTATCATTCAACATACCATATTGATAAAATGCAAATTCACTGTAAAAAATGACCGTGAATTTAACAGTAAAAGACAGTAAAAATGCTACAGTAAAAACCTGTTAAATGGTTAACGGTAAATTCCCCTACTATATAAGGTAAAAACTGTATTGGACATTACATGTAATTTTATGCTAGTATACCGTTTTTGGAAGTGAAAAAGACTGTATAATTTACAGTGAATAACCGTAAATTGACATTCCCAGAATTCCCTGCGTTACATTTCAAATACGTTTTTTCTTTTCAGTTTTGTATATTAGGGTTGTATGTTACACCTAATGTTGTTAAATGAATGTTTATTGCATTATTTCAGTTTTGGTACATTACGGTAAAATTCCGGCAACCACAGCTGCCATTTTTTTTACCGTAAATTTTACAGAATTTTTTTTTCAGTGACATTTACACAGCATTTCTATATTGTGAATATAGTCAAATCTATATGGTATGACACACGGTAGGATTTTTAGAAAATAAATACTACCCAGCACTGTATTTGCATTGCTTTGACTTTGATTATGTACAATGCCTGCACGCTATTGGTCAAACTACTTTTCAGTCTTTACCTCCAGCAAGTATGAAAACAAAGCCAAAACTTTGACATTTTTTTTTTTTAATTGCTTTTATATTTACATAAAATTCAACAACACTAACATGCTATGTTAACACAAACGTACAACAAACACATAATACATTCACAAACAAATAATCAACCAGAAAAGGTAAATAAATAAATACAAATATGTATATATACACAGTATACATATACACATACCGGTTTCACAGTTCTAATTTATACATATATATATATATATATATATATATGTATAATATATATATATATATATATATCTA
>NW_015548192.1:319612-358735 GCF_001515605.1 Sinocyclocheilus anshuiensis
TGAAAAAGACTGTATAATTTACAGTGAATAACCGTAAATTGACATTCCCAGAATTCCCTGCGTTACATTTCAAATACGTTTTTTCTTTTCAGTTTTGTATATTAGGGTTGTATGTTACACCTAATGTTGTTAAATGAATGTTTATTGCATTATTTCAGTTTTGGTACATTACGGTAAAATTCCGGCAACCACAGCTGCCATTTTTTTTACCGTAAATTTTACAGAATTTTTTTTTCAGTGACATTTACACAGCATTTCTATATTGTGAATATAGTCAAATCTATATGGTATGACACACGGTAGGATTTTTAGAAAATAAATACTACCCAGCACTGTATTTGCATTGCTTTGACTTTGATTATGTACAATGCCTGCACGCTATTGGTCAAACTACTTTTCAGTCTTTACCTCCAGCAAGTATGAAAACAAAGCCAAAACTTTGACATTTTTTTTTTTTAATTGCTTTTATATTTACATAAAATTCAACAACACTAACATGCTATGTTAACACAAACGTACAACAAACACATAATACATTCACAAACAAATAATCAACCAGAAAAGGTAAATAAATAAAAATATATATGTATATATACACAGTATACATATACACATACCGGTTTCACAGTTCTAATTTATACATATATATATATATATATATATATATGTATAATATATATATATATATATATATCTAGCACTGTTTTTAACCAAAAATCAGAGTGATTGACAGAGCTCGGGAAATGAGAGCATCCAAGGAGCATGTGAATGCTATGTATATTTATTTTTTATATTTTTAATGTTCTTTAATGTTATCCATCGTTTTTTATGTGGCTCTTTTTAAAAAAGTATCGGTTCAGGCACCGTTTAGGCACCGGTACAGTTTTAAAAGTATCGATTTGGCACCGGTATCGTAAAAAATCCAAACGATACCCAACCCTACACACGACGCAGGAAATAGATATACATATATATATATATATATTATACATATATATATATATATATATATATATGTATAATATATATATATATATATGTATATCTACTTGGACATTTATATATATATATATATATATATATAAAAACTTGGACATTTTAGGCAATTTGGAAAACTCAGCCATGACATATCCAGGAAAAAAAGAACATATGGTCACCCTACTTACCAAATTAACTGTCATGGACCTGTTTGCATTGATTGCTTAGTTTATAGATGCTTAGATTTTGTTTAGCAAAAACTATGTTAACATTCCTCATAGATTTTAGGAGATATTAATTCATTATGATTCAGTAGTAGGAACAAAAACCGTTTTAACTGTGGTGTTTTAGTTCAAACTAAGGTTACTGTAATGCATTTTAAGTCTGAGTACAGACATTTGTATGCTCTCTCATGCATTTACATCAGTGAATAGGCTATGTGCTATGTATTTAACAGACTATGGATGTTTCTGTACTTGGTGCATTTTTGTGTCATTAGATAATAGACTCTCATTTCAGGCTGTCCAATGAAAGCTCAAACAAACCACAAGAAAGTATATAAACACACGTTTGAGCAAACCTTTGCGTTTGCTTCCCTGTCATTAGACTATGAATTGCCTCTTTGAAAATAATGACTGCAGAGACTCCAAATCATTTTAAAAAGAAAATATCGAAATGGTTTAAGCTACTTAGGATGAATGCCAATTATATTTTAATATTCATCCGAGCATATTTGCGTGCAGTGGGTGCGGCATGCATAACGCATGTGTGGTGCTGGTGGCCAGCTGCGTCTCGCTAAGAGAGCTTTAGTGGCGGGGTAATTTAGAGGAGAACAGACCTGAGTGATGGCATTCTCAATGAGCAGGTAATCTACTGAGAATTTGTCTATGGTTATGAGCTCCTCGCCTCAGCCTGGCAACACAGAAAATGCATCAAGACCAATTACGATATCAACTTTCAGTCTGATACCCTTGCCACGCAAGTGCATGTATTTCTGCCCCAGGCATTTCAAATTGCATCTAATTTGAAATCTTTGGGGTTTTAATTAAATTTTAGAATATATGGAATTCTTCATTAGTACCTGCTCTGAATAGGATATTATGTGGCTGCTTCTGTCTCTCTCTCTCTCGTTAAAGTGCAAGTTCTGTTTGCTTTCTGACTGGCGGTTTCTCTGTCCAACTGAGTCTGTGTCAATCTTGAATCGCTATTATCAAAAAGATTATGACTCCACTGAGGAATGGGATCCTCTGTGTTTTAACGTAATCTTACGTTTCTCTTAATGATTTGCAAATTGTCTCCCGATTATAAGACGTACCAAGTGTTTCTATCTTAATGAAACTGAAAGCTATTAGCGGGATTTCTGTCCATCTTTGCCATACAGTGATTCCCTCCAGCAGCCAAATATTAAAACCATTAACGTGGTTCGATGTGCTATACATCGGAGAGAATGGCTTAAAGGCTGTAATTTGTTCTGAAACTGAGATAGCTAGCATGTAGCATGCAAGACTGTTGAACATACATCAAAAAAAAAATAAAATAAATAAATATCAGTGCTCAATGTGGCAATAGAATTGCCTTCAAATTATCAGGTATAACATATAATATATACATACAAACAAATAGTTGGACTAACTGTAACTAACTTGCTGAGCAAAAATGTGAGCCACAGCCCATCTCACCAGACACATTATCCCTGTCTGCAGCATCTCCACTTCTAAGCTTCTCAGAGAAAATGAAGGAACTGGTGTATGCTGGGACCAAACTCTCCCACTCTTTCTCTGCAAGTCCCCAGATATCAACTAAAAAATGGCGGGCCCCACAACCACCAAAGCCTGTGGGCCCAGCTCACCCTCCTCCTCCTGTGAGAGCTCTCTCTCTCTCTATATATAAGCATGCTGAAATGTACAGACTGCAGTTCAATCAGAGTAAATAAAAAAAAGTTATTGGACAACATTTAAAATACAAAATCACAATTTTAGGACAAGTCAAATTATGAGAAAGAAAAACATCATTTTCTTTTTGACAACATAATACACTACCTTTCAGTAATTTCAGTAAGGCGTTTTCATATTTTTGAAATAAGAATCTCATGCTCACCAACACTGCTTTTTTGATAAGATCAAACAAATAAACAAATAAATACAGTAATATTGTGAATTATTATGATTTAAAAATAACCGTTTTCTTTTTGCATATATTTTAAAATGTAATTTATTTCTGAGATGCAAAGGTGAATTTTCAGCATCATTACTCCAGTCTTTAGTGTCACATGGTACTTAATAAATCAATCGAATATGCCGATTTGCTGCTCAATGTTATCAATGTTGAAAAAAAGTTCCCTTTCAGTCGGTCACTCTCGACGTCACGTCGGTGACCGACGAACTGGGATCTCGCTTAGAGAGACCAATCAACTTCGAGTGTAAACTAAACGAGCCAATGCACATTAGAATGCGATAATTGCACCCAGCTGCCGCTGATCACAGCATGAGCATAAAAAGGCAGCCGGTGCAACGCATACCAGCTTTTCGCTTCGGAGCCGAGCGACAACATTGTTCTGCTCCTACCAAACTGCTTCATGTGTGACGAGTCTAGCGCGCTCTAGGGAGCTTCTTGTGTTGGCGGACAGAGCTTGGTCGTTCCTGTGTCGAGTGGGTTGCGCACTTCAGGCTGCATTACCCCTGTCTTGCTGCAAGCGGCCATTTCCCATGTGCGTCTCAACTCCATATGTAGAGACCTAAGTGGATTCCAAATGTGTAAAGTCCACAGTATAGCCTCAGAGCCCATGTTTCCCCGGCAGACTTCTGCCATTTCCAAGAGAGTTATAATCACCTCTAATCTTCCATATGCACCTAAACGGTTGTTCATATGTGTAAGTACTGCACAGGACACTGGAAGAGGCAGCATCCATGGCGCTTTGGTAGTGATCCCAATTCGTCGGTCACCGACGTGACGTCGAGAGTGACCGATTGAAAGGGAACGTCTCGGTTACGTATGTAACCCTCGTTCCCTGAAGGAGGGAACAGAGACGTCACATCCCATCACCACGGCTGCTGTACCACCGCTGAGCGTCACCGGCTCGGAAAATCTGGTATGCGTTGCACTGGCTGCCTTTTATGCTCACGCTGTGATCAGTGGCAGCTGGATGCAATTATCACATGCCAATGTGCATTGGCTCGTTTAGTTTACACTCGAAGTGGATTGGTCTCTCTAAGCGAGATCCCAATTCGTCGGTCACCGACGTGACGTCTCCGTTCCCTCCTTCAGGGAACGAGGGTTACATACGTAACCGAGACGTTCTGCTTCATATTATGGTGGCAAACGTGTTACTTTTTTCAGGAAATTTTGATTATTAGAAAGTTTAAAAGAACAGCATTTATTTTAAATTAATCTTTTGTATCATTATAAATGTCTTTTATGTCACTTTTGATCAAAAAAAGCTGAGATGTCTGATTACTGGATTAAAAGTTTTAAGATTATTGGGTCAGCCCACTACTGGCCAATCAAAACACATTTTAGAGAGGTTTGTTCTAAAAATGAAGAATTGTTTATTTAAATAAATATATGTTTTCATAGCTTGTGTTGTCTTGCATCAAGGCAAAGATGTCAAATAGTAAGGATTAATGCTGATCTATTTATTGTCCAAACCTCTGGCGTTTCCAAACTTTTGGAGGACACTGTATTTGAGTATGAATCTGCCCTTTATCTCTCTTTTGCAAGTAGGACTATACGCTTTCAAGTCAATACGGATGTATATCAAAGCACTTTTGAGATTCAGATTCATCTAAATGTTTATTCATGCGACATTCCTGCATCACTGCAGCGCAGGTCATCTGCGGCTAACCCGAGAGCTGTGTGGGTAGACAGGGAGGGCGCTTTCCACAAGTGTCCTCTCGAACAAGTGTGACTCCCTCTCCTCTCCTGTTAGTATGCAAAATGAGCCTCTCGCTGATGATGTGACTCCTGGAGCAGAAAAAGGAGCATGTCAGGACTCACCCTCACCGTCTGAGATTACAGACACAGCCTCACCTTCTGAACTCACACACCACACACCGAGGAATACAGACACATTACGCACGCGCCTCATGCGTACATGCTTGCCGTCCCACAGAGACGAGGGCTTAATGGAGACCTCGGTTATGAAGGAGTGCTGGATGTTTTCTCTTGCATTCATAAGTTGTACTTTGAGGAATGCTGAAGAGTTTATTGGAGACTTAGGCATAATATTACTGATTGGAACGTAGTAAATAAAACGAAAGACACTACTGTTCAAAAGTTTGGTGTCGGTAAGATGTATTTATTTATTTTTAAAAGAAGTTTCTTATGCTCACCAACACATCAAAAATACAGTAATAATGTGTAATATTATTTCAACTTAAAATAAGTGTTTTCTGTTTTGATATATTTTAAAATATAATTTATTAATGGCTGAATTTTCAGCAGCCAATTACTGAAAGAACAGGATTTATTTGAAATATATATTTGTTTGTAATATTATAAATGTTTTAACTGTCACTTTAGATCAATTCAATGCATCCTTGCTGAATAACAGTTTTAACTTCTTTAAAAAAAAAAAAAATCCTACTATTTTACAATAATGTCTAGTTCATAAACAACTTCTGGATCGATTATTTTTAATAATCAGGTCAAAATCATACACATACTGTCAACACTTTTAAGTGGTGAGTGGCATGTTAGAATCGTAAACAGGAATGAATGCAATAAGCCACTTTAGGCTCTGCATTACAGCAAGTTCTCCATAGGTAGGGGGTTTTCTATGTACACTGTGAATTTAGTGCTGAATATGTCCATTTTATATTACTAGAAACCTGAAATTAAATGAATGGGGATTTTCTCTGGTAAAAACTAACCAATATTCTAAAATGAATCAGATGTTATTGAGTGCCCAGTCAACAATTTGATCTCACAATGATGTCACCATGAGCTCACATGATTCTCATGGTGTGGTCACAATGTGTGTGTCACAGTGAGCTAAAAGTGTAACCACACAGCGCACTCACTGTGTGCTCATACTATGTTAACAATGTGAGGTCACTGCACACAGGATAGTTTGAGTTCACAATGAGCTGACCTATTACTCACATTAATCACACATATAAGCACAAACTCTTTGAGGCACCGTGCTGTACAATAATTTAGTCTATTCTAGACCAGACGATCACACACACACACACACTCAGAAACCCAAGCGTGCTCATATTTGTCTCTATTGTGCGTCTTCTGCACATACATACAACAGCGATACCGTTGACTTGATTGCAAAGATACTATTTAAACTGAGCTGGATGTTGACATCACTGAATTCAATGATGAACTGTCTTTAACTGAAAAATTTGTGTTTACTATTGTCATTTTGCATTATTGACACTATTTTCCTAATTAATGCTGTTCAGTTGCTTTGACACAATCTGTATTGTTAAAAGCGCTATATAAATAAAGGTGACTTGACTTGACTTGACACTGTGAGGATCACAGTATGAGGATCGATTGAACTCACAATGAGCTCACCTATTACTCACACTGTGAGGATCACAGTATGAGGATCGTTTGAGTTCATAATGAGCTCATATACTACTCACACCGTGAGGATCACAGTATGAGGATCGTGTGATGTCACTGTGATCATCGCATGATCTCACGTGTTGACTGGGTGGTTTGAATAGCAAATGATGTCAAGCACTCCAAACAGTCAAACAAATGGCATGAAACATGTTTCTTATTGGTTCTAATGACCAAACAACAGTCTGTGAGTGGGAATATTGGACTAGACAATTAGGTGGGCTCATTTTACATATGTAAACAAGCAGTGATTCACTAACAATCACCAACAGATCCAACATTGCCATGCTTGGAGAGTCAACAACTTCTGACACGCTAAAAGCAACAAAGCTAAAGCTTTGTTTTCAGAGAAGTCTATTGAAACTCAAATCAAATAGTGGACCTAGTTGATGACATTTTGATTGACCAATATTTACAATGTAAAGACTGTAAATGTACACCACCATTCTAAAATCTGTAAGTAAGATGTGTTAAATACTTTTATTCAGAAAGGATGCAGTTAATGCTTTCTATTAAATAATCCTGGGGGAAAATATTGTGGTTTCCACAAAAATATTAAGCAGCATGACTGTTTTCAACATTGACATTGATGATAATAATAAATGTTTCTTGTGCAGCAAATCAGCATATTAGAATGATCTGAAGGATCATGTGACAATGAAGACTGGAGTAATGATGCTGAAAATGCAGCTTTGATCACATAAATACATTACATTTTACAATATATTCACATAGCAAACAGTTGCTTTAAATTGTAATAATATTTCACAATTTTGCAGTATTTTTGATCAAATAAATGCAGTTGATACCAACCCCAAACTTTTGAATGGTAATGTCAAAATAATCAAGAGACTAAATGGCATTTAATTGATTATCTATTTTATTTAAATCCCTTTAGAACTACATTATCTCTAGAATTTAATCTTTTATTAATATAATTTTGTGTTTTCCCCGAAATGACTCATTCATCAATGTCTTTTCGGAAGGCAGTATTATGTTGGTAGTTTCATGTTTTACTGACTTCAGATCTAATGAAATCAAAATGGGCATCATGGCAACACATGAAAAGAAGATACGACTTATAATTTGAACATCTATTTAACGTGACCCAGCATGAGCTATGCATCCATACATTTAAATTAGGCCTCAAAATGGAGCTTTGAGGAATGGAGTACGTCAAGTGCAAATGGGTGGATTGTGGAAATGAATGAGGGGAGGCGAATGTGAAAATGATTAACTCTCTCTCATCCTCATTAATGATGCATCCTCTCGTAAAAGACCCAGGTAGCTCCTCTCAGTGAGAAGAGAGGAGGAGAGAACAGGTTCTTAAAGGGCTCTGATGGTCCAATTCACCGCTAAGTTTTTAATCACCTCCATTCGGCGCAGAGGGAGAAGGGTGTTGCGATTCGTCCACTGTGATCTTCCAGGACTGGGGAAATGAAAGCTCCCCACTCACACTAATCATTAGAGGCCACACTGACTTAATGCAAAGATCTTTCAAAGCTCTCACACCCTCGGCCTTCGTGAAGATGACAAGAATGAGGGGGATTCTGGGTAACGGCTGCTTGTTAGAGATACATTATGGAATAAATAAGGGTTGGAGGAGCTTATTGAACTTTTAAAGCCAGAACTACACGTGTAATGAGATGTGTGTTTTCATCTTAGGACTTTGAAAATCATGTCCGTTTGCATTTTGGAAAATGCTAAATAAAATCCAACTACCGGTGTTATTTTAGTATTAATGAGGTACTATTGTAGTTTTTAGTAATACTTTGAATTAGTTTTTATTTGTCGATTTTTTGGCTTTATTAAAATTTTTCAAAACTTTTTTATTAATTTTTCTTGTTTTATGTCTATATAGCTTTTATTATGTTTCATATCAAGTTAAACTAAATGATAACGGGAAATGCTTCCTTGGGAAGTAGTTGAATTAAAATGAGTTTAAGTTTTTATATATGCATTTCCATTTAACATTTATTTTATTTCTAAATAAATAAATAGTTTTTTAATGGTTTTAGTTTTAGTTAACTCTAAAAACCCTGCTGACTACAGATTCCAACTGCATTTCCACAACTTTTGAATGCAACTTTATGCATAAGTAGTGTGATCAAAATGGTTTACATGACAGTTATTATGCTATTTAATGGATGTATATTTTACACCACCTCCTTTTTTCAGTAAGATTCAGACTGGATCAATTTCATTCAGATTGGATTTTTCTCTCAAACTTTGGTGTTTATGAGATGTTTGTTCAAATTGAGTTGTCAGATTGTGAATGAATAATAAGGCTGCATGTATTGCTTGCTTCTTTTTTGGCTAAGAACGGCCCATTTATACAGGAAAGGTCTGACTGACAAGTGAATGGGCCAATCACAGTTTATTTTGTGTTTATGTGATATATTCAGATCTTTCAAAGCTCTCAAACCCTGGATCTTCATCAAGATGTGAAGAAGGATTCTGGCTAACAGCTGCTTTTTTAGGGATACATTATGGATATTGCAATATAAATACCAGCGCTTATTGAACTCTCAAAGCCCGAACTACATCTTAGAGCTTTAAAAAACATGCAAACGATGAAAACAGCACCTGTTTGAATGAGTTTACATTAAAGTTTCCAGAGTCGGTAGCGAGTCACACGCACACGTATTGAGTTGCACACTGACAGCTGGTTTACTTCGTCTTATAAACGGCCCTTCAACCAATTTTTGCCCGATGAGATCATGCCCCAGCTGCACTTTCCCCATTATCGCTGTTCAATGATTGGCTAATGTGTCCTCCATAAATATTTGCCATAACAGTGGACATAAAGCCACACGATTGGTTTTGCCTGATCAATACAGACGAACGCCCTCTTGACCAATCAGGTGCGGCCGGTTCCCTGATGGGCAGTAGCAGGATAATCTGTTTTGAGGGGGAAGTTAACGAGCTGTAACGCCTTTACTGCATGTTCTGCTCCTCGCAGGGATACGATTTCAGACCGTATACTCACAGTTAATTCAGACAATTTACACTGGAACTCCAGCAGGCTGAGAGGTCCTGACCCTTCACCCACTGTTTTAAACTTTTCATTAAGTGCAGCAGATTACTGGGCTCTAACCCACCTGAAGTTTTCTAAGTGAGAGGCAATTTCCAGACCTGTGCGGCTAAATGATTTTAACCTCATGAGACGAAAGCAACTCTGCAGGGATCAGTTACCTCTACAGCGGACCCGTATACCAGCCTGCAGTACCGCGTACTGTATGTGCAGAGGTGGGAAAACCTTGTAGGCCATGTTCATATTAACAATAATCCTGAAGGCTCTTCAGTGGCTCTTTGCTTAACAAGTACCATTTTTCACAGGCGTTCTCAGAAAGTCCTTGATGCTTCATTATAAGTTCTTTAGATCAGCTCATTGATTTCAGAGCTCTGTTTAAGTTGTCTAAAGCAGGGGTTTCAAACTTTTCATGCAAGCCCCCTATAAGATAAGACACATATTTAAATGCATACCTATTTATTTATACTGCGTGGGGGGAACAAAACTGTGCTATTATAAAGGCAATTAACTGGCTTTTATATAAACATTTTAGTAAATCCAAAAGAAGTGATTTAAAATATTACTTAAAATTATTTATAGTACTTTGAAAAAAGGTAACAGTGCTCTTTTTATTCCTATATTAGATGCAAAAGATAAACCTTTTAAATCCATGTCAAATTAATTTGTAAAGCACAATAAATATTCTTTCAGGAATGTTTTGTAAGTTCAAATAAATAATTAAAGGGGTCATGTGATGCGATTTCAAGTTTTGGTTTCTCTTTGGAGTGTTACAAGCTGTTCGTGAATAGATAAAATCCCTAAAGTTGCAAAGACTAAAGTCTCAAACCCAAAGAGATATTATTTATAAAAGTTAAGAGTCAACCACGCCTTCCTAAAACGCATCGTTTAAACACACCCCCACATGTCTGCGTCACAATGTGGGAAGATTTGCATAAGCCGCCCAAATGTTCACGCAAAGGTGTAACTTTATTGCTGCTGCTGCCGCCGCCGAAAGCGAAAATACTTTCTTTGGCCTTCCAAAAGAGGACACGACTAGAAATCAGTGGTTAAGTTGTATTTACAACACTGTTGCAGTTACATTACACGCCTTAAACAGCCACCGCCACTCCCCCTGTTTAGAGGTACTCTCGCATGGACATTAATATTAATACTGCCAAAAAAAAAACACACACACTGACAGAAGAGAGCATGTGGGAGATTTCTGTTTAGCTTCCCTCTTAAACCTAGCATTGAAGGTGTTTTTCTTACATTTGAGTGACGGGACGTCCCAAGATTCATGGCTTCACAGCTGGCACACAATTTGGTGAAGTTCAGAGACCAGTTGAGTTTCTCATAGCTAGACAGCTAGACATAGCTAGACTTGACTTGTGGCATTAAGCATGTTTACATGCACAGATTTTTGAAAATGAAATATAAAATCTGACAGCAGATTCTAGTTGCATTTAAACTGCTTTTAAATGCAACTATATGATTCAATGCATTACATGACAGTTATTATGCTTTTTTATGGATACATTTTGCACCAAATTGTATTCAGTTAGCTTGGATGGATTCATTTGAATTTGTTTTTCACAATAAATATTCTTCCCAGAAGTCTTTCTAAGTTGAATAAATAATAAAAAAAAATGTTCTGTTTTTATTTTTCCATGGAACTACATGCACTTTTTTCATAATAAATATTCTTCCCAGGAGGCTTTCTAAGTTTAAGAAATAATAAATTAACATTTTTCTGTTCTTCTTTTTTTCTTTTTTGGATTTTTGTTTTTAAATATGCCACTGTGAAAACTTATTCAATCTGTTTCACAGCAGTTTCTATGATTCAATGTATAGAAATTACAGATACAATGTGTGTAAGACTGATATAACAAAAAGTGAGTTATGCATTTTTAAAAATAAAGGATCTTTCTGTTCTCATGAAGAACCTTCAACATCCATAGAATCTTTTGATTGCACAAAAGGTTCTCTTTAGTGCAAAAACGTTTCTTTAGATTATTAAAATGTTCTAAGAACTAAGAAAGAACACTAAGAAAGAAAAAAGTTTTTTTTTTTTTTAACTGTTCACTGAAAGGCTCTTTGAAGAACCTACAAGGATTATTTTAGCATTGCTGCGAAATCCCCCCTTTGGAACATTTTTTATTAAAAGTGTACACTAATATCTAGTTTAATTTGCAATTTAAGTATCTTTCAAAGATTTGATGCCACTAACCTGATGTATCAATGTGACGCCAGGTTCGTTTGGCTTCCAGACTGTTTCGCTCCTGGAAGTTGTATAGCAGCAAACAAACAGGTTAGAACTAATCATTTTTAAGAGGTCAATGTTTTAGAAGCTCATTGAATGAACTGTGGGTGGTCTGTCTGTTTCAGTTCCAGAATCAATCCTCGTTGCATGGACGAACGCTGAAAACGGCTCTTTTCCTCAACGCACAGTCATCGCTCTGGCCGTCAAATCATCTCATACTTGCATCCCATTGAATAAACGTGACACAGAACTTGGCACCATTAGTTTTAAGTTGAATCTGCCATGCAAAACTCGGAGTCTGAGGGAAATGGGGGTTGAGGGGGTGTGATTTGGAGTGAATGGCAGCACTGGCCCTGAGGCGGTGGCTCAGTGTTGATAAGGAGATTAGTCCCCGTAGAGCCTCATCGTTCCTCACAGAGAAATTAAAGGCTGCCAATTCCTCTCTCACCTGTCCCCATGACAGCTCTCTCGGCCCTAATTCCAGTCCTACTCCAAAGAAGCATTTATTAAGAAATTAAGAGGCCTTGTGTCGGCCCTGAGTACCTCCTCTCCTCCCCTCCCGTCGCAGTCAGGTTGGTCTTCAAAAAGTTGTCTCCATAGCGGTGACAGGGCGATTATCAATGAAAAATTATTTAACATCACCGCAGGGCCTTTTCTCTGACAATGCCTAATAAGTCACAAGGGTAGATATCAATCAAGCCAAGCCGGTCTGGATGTAGTAAATATTCCCCCAAGTTCAGGCAAATTACCTTGATTATGTGGAGGCTCTGCATGGGGCGGCTGTAGGGGAGAGGACCGGCTCTGGGAGGAGACCGAGGTGTGTGTGTGTGTGTGTTTTGGGGAGTTTAGCAGGAAGGCAGCAACTGGGTCTGTTTGCTAATAAAGTCAACAGCATCTGATAACCAATTAGAATCAGCCTTATATATATATATATATATATATATATACTTTAATTGCCAATTTATTGTATCAGGTAGAAGATTTTATTTATTCTAATATTTTTAGTAATAAATGTAACTTCTGAAATTAACTAATAATACAATAAAAATAAATGTAAAAAAAGATTATAGCTAGTTCCATTACAGTGCATTTGTTGTGAATTGTCCCTGTACAAACAAACAAATGATGGAAGCAATCAAAATCAACAAAAGAGCAATGGTATGCAAGTGCTATAACAGGTCTCAGTTAGTTTAACGTAGTACATGTATATATATATATATATATATATATATAAATAAAATTTTGACACACACAATGCTGTAATGGAATGTATGCAGTTTTGGAATTTATTTATTTATTATATTTATTTCAAATAAATTTAAACATTAATTTGTAAATGTCATTTATACAGAATAAAAAGCATTAATATATGTATTTCTTATTTTTATTATAAAACATTTTCTTAATGTGTTTGTAGATGGGAAACTCACAATAAATTTATTTTAATGGAATTCTATTCTATTTATTTAATGGAATTAATTTATGTACTTCAAATATTTAATTACATTGTATGTAATATTTTCATCTTATTTCTGCTTTATAAAAGCTATATATATTTAAAACCTGGAACTATAGAATTTGCTATCGTTTAGTGTCGCTGTACGGCAAAATATTTAGCTTTAATAAAGTGTGGCTCTGGGAGGAGACCAATGTGTGTGTGTGTGTTTTGGGGAGTTTAGCAGGGAGGCAGCGACTGGGTCTGTTTGCTAATAAAGTCAGCAGCATCTGAGAATCAATTAAAATCAGCCTTTTTCCCATTTACTTTAATTGCCAGTTTACTGTATCAGGTAGATTTTATTTATTCTAATATTTTTTAATAATAAATTTAACATTTCTAATTTTTAACATTGCTAACTAATAATACAATTAAAATGAACAAATTAACAATATGCTAGTAATATGCATGCCAATAAGCAAGTAGTTAATAGTGAGAATTGCTCCTTAAAACAAAGTGTTACAGATTTATTTATTTATTAAATATGTATTTATAAATTTAATGTGGTCATAACAAAATGTATTTTATTATAAAACATTTTCTTAATGTGTTTGTAGATGGGAAACTCACAATAAATGTATTTTAATGGAATTCTATTCTATTTATTTAATGGAATTAATTTATGTACTTCAAATATTTAATTACATTGTATGTAATATTTTCATCTTATTTCTGCTTTATAAAAGCTATATATATTTAAAACCTGGAACTATAGAATTTGCTATCGTTTAGTGTCGCTGTACGGCAAAATATTTAGCTTTAATAAAGTGATATTATTTTAATGATTTTTTTTTTTTTTTAGTAATTTTATCAATGCAATAAGTGAACTTTGAGCTATGGCAATATTGACGGCACAGCACAGGCTCTCACGCCTTCCTGCCCACACCTTGTAACGTGAAGAAAATCTAATTTATCCTCTTCAAATAATTGATAAATTAACTGCCATCAGCTCGCCGTCGCTCGGATGATCCACCCCGTCGTCACCGAATTTACCCCGCGGCTGAACGCGCCCAGCCATTAGAAAATTACTCGCGGACACCTCGCAAGACGACGGCCATCTTAATGACTCAAACAAAGTCCTGAAGCACGGTGATTGACACATTTAGGACTGCGAAATTCTCACGTCACACAATGCCAAGCGCTCCCCTTTATGTTCTTCCAACGGCGGAGAAAGCGCTCTTTTGCCGCTGCCATTCGTGTCTTCTCTTCCAGCATCTCTCTGCCTCAGGCCAAACACTACCCACATTGTAATCAGTCCAAATTAACCACAAATAACAACCAGCGCTACCGATACAGGCCTTTGAGCATGCCGGCTCACTCTGGTGATTAAATGGGGTTTGGGGGCTTATTTCATTGTTATAATTCGGCGTTGAATTGGGGCAAATCAGTAATGGAGAAAAGAATGGATTTGAAATAAATCCCTGGTAAGCAATCACGGTACACAAACGTGTTTGCCTAGAGGAAGTCTGGCCCGGGTCTGGTGACACGACAACACCCGGTAATGAAAGCAAAGCTGTTAATGTGGTTTTCTTCTGTTAAATTGATTCCGGAATTTCGAAGAGAACATTATCTAATGAATTTACTCTGAATAGAAAGCAATTAAAAGGACACATCAGGCTGATTAACCCCAATGTCACCCATCAGCCACAATTGATGTACACTTTTAAATGATTTTCATAAGAAAAACTGGAGCAGATTTGCTGTCTTTCTGCCCTCGACTAATCCAGACAAATTAATGAACAAAAAGTTAATTTCTGTGATGACCCTGTTCCACTCTGACCTGGATTACTCTGGTTCCTAATACGGCCCGTGTCACGATGTTAAGGACTAATCAGCTTTTTTCCCCCCCTTTTTCAATCAACTCATTACCTTCCACTGTAGCTGGAAAGCAAGTTCGGGATTTAGTTAACCTGACATTTTCGGGCACCGCTGTAAACAAGCTTAAAATGAGCTTCTTCCGAGCCGGGCAATTTATTTTCCCCTCTCCGCTGGAATGAGTTGACGGGGTCTGATAGTGCCGGAATTGGCCTTATTATTTAATTAATAAGCTTTCCTCTTTCTCTTCGTGGTATGACCTATATTCATCAACTTGTGTTAATAGTTCACCCTCTATAAAATGTTTGATTTTAATTTTTAATTGAGTTGAGACACTTCCCCGCTTAAAGAGCTTCTTCTTTTGCCTCCAAAAAGCCAATAAGCGTGGAATAATGAAAGGACAGGATGTGAGCTATTTGCACTGTGGACTGATTCAAGTTCCCTGACACAGCAAGTTTTTTTTTTTTTTCGGAGCAGGGTTTAACTGCTACTGAACAAGCTAACTATTTATACACAAAATTATTAATAGCTGAAGACAAAAACAATCAATTGATGCATATTGCATTGCAAAAGTACAGTGGGAAAATGAAAACCTTTCAGGTTTTAGTGAAAGTATTTTTCTTAACCTGAGCCAGACAGTAATGTCTTGTGCGTCTTCCACAGCTGGTTTGATGCATGTAATTCATGCAGTGACCTTCAGTATTAAGAGAAGGCCAAAAAAAAAAAAAAACCTGCAAACAGATGCAGCCATTCTTTCCACACTATACAGAGGATACTGTGAGAACAATCCACTTCAGGAAGGAAAATGGGACACACGGTCTAAGTAAATGATTATAAAATGAAGTTATGCAATATTCACCAGTGTTAATGGGTCAGTGACGTAATGCTCATTTTTTTTAATTATTTGATAGATATAGAGAGATGGATGGATGGATGGATATATATCATATTTTATTATTTTATTGTTTATCATTTGGCATAATATTGTATGATTATTTAAATATTTTAAGTTTTAAAAACAGTGAAGCAGTTTTCTTATGTGACAAGAAATTATTGGAAATTATATCACAGGGGAGTCAATAAGATTACCTTTTTAATAATGTTGCAAAAAAATACAAACAAACAAAAAACACATAACATTCATAATTAAAAAATTAATGATCATATTTTTTTATAATTTGACAAAAATTACTGATTGATTGATTGATTGATTGAAAATAATTATTAAGATGTGTACTACACATCTGCTATAATGAATATAATTTGACAAAAATTACTGATTGATTGATTGATTGATTGATTGAAAATAATTATTAAGATGTGTACATTTATCCATTTAAGGTGTGGGGGAAATATACTTTACACCATCTGACGCTTTTATACTCATGATATCAAAAAGGTTTTAATATTACAAGAAGTCGATAAGATTACCGTTTTAAAAATATGAATAAAAAAATCAAACATCAAAAAATCATATTTTTGATGATTTCTGAAAAGAAAAAATACGTTTAAATAATGATAAAGTGTACATTTATGCATTCACGGAGTAGGGAAATATGCTCTTACTTTTTACACCACTTGACATTTTTAAACTCATTAAATCAAAGAGGTTTTCAAACAACATTTGACACATGCGTTTGAAACTGGCAGATGTGTGTGTGATAAAACACACGTGTTATGCTCATTATTTAAAGAATACGTCTGTATCAGGCCCGCGTGAGAGCGCGAGTGCAATGAAACGGCCGGAGCGAGTGTGTGTTTCCTGCATGGGCTCAAATTAAAACATTTCCAGCACTGACATCCTCTGCTCACCGCGGTGTCACATTGACTGCGATTTCACTACCAGTGGCTCGATACCACCCAAAAATCGATACGCAGGGAGAAGTTTCGCCCGCATCTTCACTTGACAAATCCTTTAGCGAGCAGCTAGTTTATTCAGCACCGGCCATGGCCATTAATGCCTGTGTCATGTTTTTCTGCACTCATCTCCATGGCCTGCTGATAATGATTTTGTATCATGTTCGGCTTGTCATGCCTGTCAACTGTGTAGAACCATTTGACCAGAAGGAGGGGAAAACGCAGGCTGGACTATTGATTCCAGCTTCTCCATGTCACTTGTTCACCAGGATTTAGCTATTGATGAGGCGGAGAGGGGAAACAAGCTCGCTCCCCAGTGGCCGACTTACTAAGGAGAGTAAAAATGCAAAGTTGGGGGAAAATATTCAGCTGGAGTCCAAATCCGAGGGATTCCTCCATCGATTGGAACGCACCTTCATGTGGCTTTTCCTCCCTCTCTCTTTGTCAGCCAGACAAATCGGCACGGTTCAGACGGTTTATTCACTGCTAGGACCATCGGTTGCTGTAAATGATGGATTCTCATACGGGATAAATTAGATTTCCACAGTCACTCGGATGCTGTCAGGACTGCCAATGTGTGCAGAATTAATAGCGATTAATAAAATTTGGCCAAGCACGGAGGAGTTTTGTCATTCCTAGCGGTTGATCTGTCAGGAGTTTGTTCATTATTAGAGACCAGAGCAGGTATTTGTCCATCATGAGTAATTGAGTTACATGTCAAAAGGTCAACACGAATAGCCCACATGATTACACGTCACTCTAAGACTTCCCCGAAAGAAGCGGCGCACTGATTTTCCCGAGTTTAACCGATATCGCTTTTAAATTATCAGCCCGAAACTGATTGTCCAGTGAGAATATAACATTATAGAAAGAAAAAAAAAACATTCAAGTACATCTAATTCATCATGTAATTATCTTTTTGTCACGACTCTTCCTCTAATCTGATGCAACTTTTAAGAGCTGGGAACTCCAGCATTTAAGAGCGAGAGAAAAATGCACTTAAAGTGATAAAAATCCGCCCCGACGAATGAAAAAATGTATGCGGTTATAAAATAGGGCAAGCGAGGTAGGATATGTTATTTGTCTCTACCTCTTTTTTTTCGGTCAGTATCGTTCACAAACGTCAATCCCGTGCTCTGATACTGTATTCACCTCATCCAGTGCTGAGATTACATTTAGATATGGAGGAGTCTCTCAGTTTCAATCCAGCTTATCTCGTTCTCCACACAGCACAAACAAACCCTTCCTCTTCACTTCTCTTCTCTGTCTCAGGCCTCGTTCCACCCGAGCATGTTGGGTGTATGGGTCATGTGTGGCCTTGTAGGGCACATGAAAGCTGAACTGCCTCTGAATATCATTACATATGGCATATGGATAGACTGTAGTCATTGCTCTGCAGGCTCGAGTTACAAATAATCAGAACACATTTAAAAGGGATTTCCTTGCCGTTTCGAAATGCAAGAATTTGAGTGTATGCACAAAAATAAGCACATATGTTAACATAAAATATTTAAATGTATTACCAACATATTTACAGGTCCAGCAAGAATTAAACATACAGTACTTGGGGTTATATTTTCTTTTAGTCATTGTATTTGTTTTATTTATTGCTTTAAAAGATCAGGGCATGCCACACAACCTATCCTCCCATTTTTGACTAGTGTCTTGCTAGCCTTTGACACCAACAACAAATGATATGGGAAGTTTTCTTCTCTCTGTTACACAACTGTTCATAAGGGTTCATAAGTTTCAGGTCAGTAAGATTTTTTGGGAGAAATAAATACTTTTGGTAACACTTTATTTCGATAGTCCACTTTAGATATTCTACTAACAGTAAGTAACTTTGCAACATGTCAACTAGCAGTCATTAGAGTATTAGTAGACTGTCTGCTTAATATCTTCTAACAATTTATTTTGATGGGTCCACAACATACAACATACTGACTATCAGAAACTTTGCAAGTATATGTCAACTTATTCTACTAACCCTAAACCTACCCTAACAGTTTACTCTGAGAGTTAGTAGACATGTAGTTGCAAATTAATGAGAATTAGTTGACATGTAGTTGACATGTAGTTACAAAGTTACTTGTAGTTAGTAGAATGTCTAAAGTGGACTATCGAAATAAAGTGTAACCATACTTTTATTCAGCAAGGATGCATTAAATTGATCAAAAGTGACAGTATAGGCACAAAATATGTATGTTTTGAATAAATGCTTTCTATTCTGTGTAATCAAATAAACTTTTTATTCATCACAGAATTCTGAAAAAAGTGCCACTGTTTCCTTAAGAATATTAAGCAACAAAACTGTTTTCAACGTAGACAATAATAATATAAAAGTTTTCTTGAGCTGATAATCAGCATGTTAGAATGATTTCTGAAGGATCATGTGACACTGAAGAATGGAGTAATGATGGCAAAAATTCAGAATTGCATCACAGGAAAAAAATACAGTTTAAAATATATTAAAATAGAAAACAGCTATTTAAAATTGTAATAATATTTCCCATTATTTTTATCAAATGAAGCCTTGTTAAGCATAAGATACTTATTTCAAAAACACAAAATCTTACCAGTGTACAGTTACATTGTTGAACTTTATTTTCCGTGTTTGTCACTTTTTGTTAGTGAAACTGGATAACCAATGCTAAATGTATATTAAATGTAGTACAGGAATTGATTTTATTCATTGGGAGTTGATTGGATGATTGAAAAATGGTTTCTGTGTTGCACGCGGTTGGAGGGGTTGAAAGCCCTTGACATCAGCCAAAAAGTAATTAACAAGTGAGTTACTAAATTCTGATGAAAGATTATGAAGACAAACTGGCATTGATGAATCATTCACAATAAGACCAGGAACGTGCATTAAAAAGGTAAATAGGTAGGTTCATTAAAAGGACTAAAAAGGTATGAAATCTGGGCAGTTTAAGTAAAAGTGCTTTATTTAAATATGAAAAGACACTGTATGTCACGACATCACATGACCCCTGCTTGCATTTTTAGATGCTTTTAGTGTAAACCGAACGCTTCATTCTACACTGTCTGTTTCTGCATTTGTTCTGTTCCTCTGTTCAGATTTGTTCTATTTTTAATGTCCATGAAAGCATGATTTAAAGGGACGGGTGGGGGGAAGGGGTCTGTAGCAGGGCCAAACTCTGCCCCAAAAGAGACGGCCCTTTAAGGAAGCATCTGTTGTGTTGAAGGACAATATCCAGTCCAGGACGTTAATGTGTTTGTGGGTGGAAAAGAACGTGAACGGCTCTCCGTACAAAGCTAAAACGCGCACACACACATATCCCCGACCCTAAGCGAAAAACAGATGTCATAACTCATTGACATAATGCTTAAATTAAATACAGAAATTCACTGCATGCTTGTGTTTCTAATCAAGTGTTGTTTGCAGTGCATTTAGAGTTCATTACATGAGTTAATGACCTTGTAAAAATGTGGAAACAAGTTTAGCAAACCCACACTTGTAAAATGCTGCCTCAGTTAAACTAAGCTTAGCAGTGGATATATAATGTAGCGAAAGAGTCATTAAAACTACACGCCAATCACTGTGACATTTCAAATGCAATTGGGTTATTTAAATGCATCTCACTATAGCGTGGATCCTTTTGGCGCGGTCGCAAACGGTTTATTTTTATCAAATGAAGCCTTGTTAAGCATAAGATACTTATTTCAAAAACACAAAATCTTACCAGTGTACAGTTACATTGTTGAACTTTATTTTCCGTGTTTGTCACTTTTTGTTAGTGAAACTGGATAACCAATGCTAAATGTATATTAAATGTAGTACAGGAATTGATTTTATTCATTGGGAGTTGATTGGATGATTGAAAAATGGTTTCTGTGTTGCACGCGGTTGGAGGGGTTGAAAGCCCTTGACATCAGCCAAAAAGTAATTAACAAGTGAGTTACTAAATTCTGATGAAAGATTATGAAGACAAACTGGCATTGATGAATCATTCACAATAAGACCAGGAACGTGCATTAAAAAGGTAAATAGGTAGGTTCATTAAAAGGACTAAAAAGGTATGAAATCTGGGCAGTTTAAGTAAAAGTGCTTTATTTAAATATGAAAAGACACTGTATGTCACGACATCACATGACCCCTGCTTGCATTTTTAGATGCTTTTAGTGTAAACCGAACGCTTCATTCTACACTGTCTGTTTCTGCATTTGTTCTGTTCCTCTGTTCAGATTTGTTCTATTTTTAATGTCCATGAAAGCATGATTTAAAGGGACGGGTGGGGGGAAGGGGTCTGTAGCAGGGCCAAACTCTGCCCCAAAAGAGACGGCCCTTTAAGGAAGCATCTGTTGTGTTGAAGGACAATATCCAGTCCAGGACGTTAATGTGTTTGTGTGTGGTAAAGAACGTGAACCCCTCTCCGTTCAAACCTAAAACGCACACACACATCCCCGACCCTAAGCGAAAAACAGATGTCATAACTCATTGACATAATGCTTAAATTAAATACAGAAATTCACTGCATGCTTGTGTTTCTAATCAAGTGTTGTTTGCAGTGCATTTAGAGTTCATTACATGAGTTAATGACCTTGTAAAAATGTGGAAACAAGTTTAGCAAACCCACACTTGTAAAATGCTGCCTCAGTTAAACTAAGCTTAGCAGTGGATATATAATGTAGCGAAAGAGTCATTAAAACTACACGCCAATCACTGTGACATTTCAAATGCAATTGGGTTATTTAAATGCATCTCACTATAGCGTGGATCCTTTTGGCGCGGTCGCAAACGGTCGGTTTTGTAGATCCGCTGGGTCTGTGGTCGGTTCCTCGTGTGTTTTCGCTCGACTCTAATTATTCTTTATGGTTTGGATGGATTTCTTGTTAACTTTCGGAGCTCAGAGTCTTGACTCGTGTTACGCGGTGATGTCAGCAGAGGTGCGGTGTGTTTATATGTTACAGGGCCGAGGGCAGATCGACCAAACTCTGAGAACAGGAAATGACAAATTTAAGCTAACCGGCAAGACTCGATCCAAAAACAAATATTTGAACAGAAACGCAATGAGATAATGAGGTGTGCAAAAATGTCGGTCTAATACATGTGCTGAACGTGAAGGAAAGAGTGTTTTATGGAGTAGAAAACCAGAGCCGTGCCTGCGACGACACTCGTGTAAACATTACACTTCTCTAGTAATGATTACAATATGACAACTGATTATTCTCAATAATTAAAGATTTACCATGTATCAACATCATGGTAAACAACCAGTTGTGTAATTGCTTGTGCAGTATAATTTGCATTAAATACAATTCAATTTATAACACTGGAATTAATTTACACAACAGTCCCAAACACAACGGATTCATTCTGAAGAGCGGGATTTTAATCAATTGCAATTAAAATGGTAAACGTCTGCCTAAAAGCAATATAAAAACATACATGCTTCAGCATGTGTAGAGACTCAGAGTTGAACATGAGGAGGAAATTCTCTCCTGTCTTCCACTCATGTGTTGTTTGATATCCAACAGAGGGCAGTACAGTTTAGAGGAAGTGTGCACGCACACACGCGCACACACACACACACACACACACACACACACACACACACAGAGAAACAAACAGATAGTGGTAAGTTACTTCTTGAAGTATTCATTAAAAATTTTATTATTTTTTTATAGTTCTGACAGATCATACCACCGGCAACTCCAGTGTTATGGATTCAGTTTTCAAGTACTGATAAAACATATACCTTAAATTTATATCTATTCCATTTTTATCTAGAATATTTTAATAATAAAAGTATAGTATATATTTATTCATTTTACTTAGTTAAATTATGTAAGTTAAATATTAGTCAATATACAAATACTGTGATTATGATAATATATACACACACACACACACAACAGTTCATTCATACATTTATACACTTAATTTAGTAATACTATTTAATTTAATTTATACACATACTGATAAAAATATACCTTAAATAATTTAATTTAGTAGTTTATTCATATTTATTTTAAATATTAATTAATTGAACTAACATATGACTAAGTTAATTAATATGTTTCATTTATTATTCATAATATTTTAAATCTTAGTTAATTCAGTGCATTATGAACAGGATAATATTTATGAATGAAATTGTATATATTTACATTTATTTTTAATTGATCCCTAATGCACTGCCTAGTGTTAATATACACAGAGTTATTGTAAATGGTTTCCATTGTAACAGTATATTATTGGAGCAAGCCAGCATCACAAAGAGAGAGTTGGAATGAAAAAAGAGAAAGGGGGTCGTTGGTGGCCGTGTTTTTTTCTCGGCCCTGTGTGCACACGGAGCATTTGTATGTATATATACAGCGGGAGTGTGGATGGGCGGATGGGGTGGAGGAGAGGAGGATGGGGGTTGCTGGTGGCCATGCAGGCAGACAGGTAGATGAAGAATGGCCCGTCGTCACACGCTGATTTCTGAGATTGCTAATGATGCCCGGACAGCAAGACTGGAGCCGACACTAATGAAAGGTGCAGCAACTCTGGAACCTCAAGGGGTTCGATTTAAGAGAGAGAGAGTAAGAATTAACACACCACCACCAGAGCTGCAGGGAAAAAGGGCTGCAACCTCCCCCCCTCTGTAATTTTAAAGACTCGTTCCAACCTTTCTTTTTTAAGCACTCTTTTTTGGGGGGTGGGATTCGCAGATGATATTCTTCAGGGGAATGTCTCGTCTCCACGAGAGAGGTTGGAGTGTGTTTCTAGACTTGGATGCTTTACTATAATTGCATTAAAGTCTGTCGTTGTTGAAAACTCTCTCTCCCTTTGTGGAACAAGCTCTTTTCTGCTGAGATTCTTGACACGTTTGCTAACATTAGAACGGTGTTTCTCTTCAGCCCTTTTTCCATGCAGCACTGCATTTGCACACATTTTTGGCTAAACTGAGCAATTACATTCCCCTCATTACAAGTGGAGAAAGTCAGGAAAGTTCAGGAGAAGTTTGTATTCTATCCACTGTGATGTCTTCATGTACATTAGAACTATCTGAGAGAAAAGCTGTAATACTTTCTGTGTCCAGTAACAAACACGCACTTTGTGCGACATCTTGAAGTGTTATGTTAATCTAAATCCATGCATGAAGTGGTAAACTGGCTTATTGTATTTTGGCAGTATCATATAATTATTATTATTAATCACAATAAACAATACAGGTAGTAGATTTAGTAGGCTTCCAAAATAAACACTTGCCAAGTACTAAATGTGAGTAACACTGTATTGATAGTATATAAAACGGTTTGGAGAGAAAATAAAAATGTATTAACAGCTAAAACATAATAAATAAATCAATTTTTGTAAGAATGATAATCTGAATTGAAGTGACGTGAACATTCAAATCCAATATATACAGAACATCTACTAATTTGCATGTCTTTTAACAATTTTACCACCATAAGTTTATCTAGGACAACTAACATTTCTTTTTTTCTCTCTCTCTCCAGAACTCCATGTGGTGACACATATGTTGAATATTTCTCATATGCAAGAAACCAAAATGAAAACAATTATAAAATTCATTTTTTTAATTTTAATGTGAAAAAGTATTTATTTTAATATTCTAATTTAAGAATTTAAATTATTATTTTTTTTTTATTTATTATTATTACGACTTTTTTTTTTTACTATTTTTTTTACGACTATCATTTTGCACTGACAAATGCAGGTTTAAATACATGCATATTTGTTATTATATATTAAATAATTATTGTAATTGTGCAATAAATATTTTAATTATATGATTTTATTATAAATTATTTTTATTCATTTTAAAAAATAATGCAGTTTGATGGCAGGTAACAAATATTTATGGCCATTAAAATTAGTAAATGTCAAAAAAAAATGATACCGGGCGTGTTCAAGTGCATATATGTTCAGTTTAGCTCATGTGTTTCTACAAGCGTGCATGCATTTAAGAACAGCTTTGATTCCGACTCGTCCAACTGAATTTCAAGATTCGAGGTTTCAATATTGTGCTGTATTTCATAGTCTCAAATGGACTCTGCCACATGGTCTGTAAGCGAGTTGCTCTCACGACACAGCGTCCAGAGGACTGCAGTTGACTGTCACGCCGCAGGATCAGTTCTGCGGCTTTGTGTCCGTGCCTTTGATGGTCACCTCGCGTTGGCCTCTTAGCCCCCCGCCTGGCCGGGCTCTCCACCTACAGGGTGTGTGGCTCTCAGATACCGCCCAGAACTCCAGGAGAGGAGGAGAGAGACGGACGGACAGAGGAGAATGATTCTCAGAGATAGGCCTGTCCTTTAGTCTGCACTGACCTATCCAATTCCCCACTCTTCTGCCTGTCTTCCTTTGAACCGCTGACATTGAGTGACTGTTCACTCTGCCTCAGCAGCTGGCTTTGCCGCATCTAATACAGACCCATGCTGTTTTAGCCCCTTTCCAGCGAGAAAGATAATGAAAGATTCAAAAATAATATTTGTTTTGGTGCCGCTACCTTTATAATGAAACGGATGCCCTTGACCGAGGGAGAAATGGCTTTTTTTTGTTCGCTGGCCTGTTTCTGATCAGTGTTTGTGGGTCAAAATACTGTTTTATTCTTCAGCGATTTCGTATTTCAGTCATGCGGCTGCATGTTCTGTACTCGCTTTATTCTCTCTTTCTTTGGTAGGTTTGACTCCTGCCCGGTGCAGGAAGTGCATGTTTCGCTGTAATGCGTGTCTTCTAGCCGCTTGTTTTAAATTCAAAAGAAAAGAGGCCACATGTGTTCCTCAGAGCAGACTAACTCGCCTAACCTGTACCGGTTCTATTTTTCCTCTGAATAAAATATAGCCGGTCATGTCCTGTGATAAATAATATATTTCTGATTATAGATGTAGCTACTTTCAGTGCACCCCGCAAAATCCACAACCATGAATTTCCTTATGTTTTTCCATTTGAAATATTTCATGCTACAGCCATTGCCCACCCTATACAAAGATATGAATTATTAATTCTAAAGGACTGGCCGCTGAGTTGTTTCTGAAAGAGCAGGAGATCTGTGGTCAGGGACTGAAATACTTCTACTTTTCCCTTGGAAATCCCGCTCTGTTTCACATTCTAACACGGAATAGAGTTTCGGCCTATTCTCACCTAGTGTGAATTTTGAAACCAAATGTAACAATGCATCTCTGTGGACGCTGAGCTGTGGATACTGTTGGCCTAAGAGTACAAAGAGCAGCTAATTTTATCAGGTAATGGATTAAACGGAATAGTTCACACAGAAATAATAATAAAAAACTTATACAACCTCATGTTTGCTGCAATGGTACTCGTTATTGCTCTGCTTAAAAACATCTTAAATCAGACTAAGATGGGTTTCTGGTCGCCCAGCCTGGATAAACTTGTCTGTTGGCTGGTTTTGGAGGGGTTTTGAACACTTTTTAGTTGGTTAGGCTGAGAGACCAGGCTAAAGCAGCTTAAGCTTGGATTCCACTCAAGAAATGTGATTTATTTTCCTGCATCAGCAGTATTTTGCATAGTTACGAATCCTGTCAATACATTTATGCTGCATTTAAAAGCTGGCATATTACATGTTTCGAAAAATTGCAATTTGAGTCAAATGAATGTTTAAATCAGTTTATGTTGAAGTCAAGTGGATGGTGCTCATCATCTGAATAATTCCACCAATCTTGCAGAGGAAACTGAGATTTGGCTGCTTCCAGGAGGAAAATCTACAGCAGAAGTTGGATCTGTAAAACTGTCCTCCCCATTGGGTTGTTCTTGGCCGTTCTTTCACTAACTGTCTGCTCTGTATCTAAATTCACAAATATTCTCTCTTTTTTTTTCTTTAACTTTTTAGAACAGTACGAAGTCTGATTGGATTTCACTTGGTGCTCTCAGCACATTCATGTTCAGCTAAATGCATCGGACATTAAGAAAACATTTCTGGGTTACGCTGCTCACTTACACAGACGTGGGTGATCAATGCACACATTATGCTCCAATTTTTTTGTTTCCTGGGCAACATAAAGTGCAACCATTCACTCTCCACTGGAGTTTAACATTTGAGATTTTTGGCCTCTGGTTACCCTCCTGCGAGCATGCCTGAGATACCTCAACACACACATACATATTCAAACTTAGGACATCGAATCGTAATAAAGCTGCCACAATCTTTCCAAAATACCATGTTTCTACCACACAGAGTTCATCCTGCTTCTGAGTAAAGATTTTTAATTGCGGCAAGATGTATTTCTTGTGGATAAATGTTTTCATCAGTGTGGCGACTGACTCCATTTGTTTGTCCAATAAAAATAGCTATTAGTCAGCTCTTGAGATGTAATGATACTCCACATGTGTGGTAAAATAAAGCAATAAGACATAAGAGGCAGGGCTTTACAATGATTTTACCGTAGAGATTGCTGTAGACTGCTTTAACTGCTTAAAATTACTGGAACAATGGCCTTAAGTGGCTGATTATTTTTATTAAAAGAAGTTGGCAAAAAAGCTACCCCGAATTCTCTCCCAGTTAATTGTTGTACAATCATGTAAAAACTGTCAAAATGTGAGCAGCTACGATTCAACTTTGGGAGCTGATTTTACACATGAGGTCAAAAATGATGTTAAATGTTAAATTTCATTTAGATAAAACAAAGACACATCATCAAGTAAAATTGTAAAAAAAAAACAAATATTTAAAGCATTTTCATTAGTTAAGAAGTACATAATTTGTATTAAGTTAAATAATTAATAAATAATTTAAAAAATCTGACTTTTGAACCGCATTATATATAGAGTTTTATTTGTAGTTTAATTATAGGTGAAGTTAATTAATGTAGTGTTTCTCAGTTATGAACATCAAAAACACAATTTTGGATCCATATCAGTGGAATCTATCACCAGAATTTAAAATTCGATCTGTTTTATGAAATAAATTGTAACACGTGTGTACAAACCCATCTGAATAATTTATTTGTCTAGCACGTTGTCTTGTTGAAAAGGTGGTTTTAGTCTTGAGTTTTTGTTCCTTCATATTTTGGTTCCCTTGAAAAGCATTTATTTAGAAAGTAAATGTTAGGGAAAGCGTGATGAAAAGCAGTCCCCTGTTATGTTTGTGTGTATGAGTGAGTGTGTTGGACGGGGTTTGGGCAGCTGGTTTATGTGGATGTGTTTTGGGGGCCTCCACTCAGGTTTTGTGAGGGTTTCAGGGTGGCACCAGTGCCAGACAGCCGGAGAGTCTGGGCTCTATCAGCGCCGACTCACCCCAGACGGAGAACTCCAATCTGGGCTGGAGGAGCGCAGGGGGAGGCCTGGCTCTCTGGCTGCGCAGAGGGCCGAAAATTGAAAGGAACGTGTTGCTTTGACAGTGCATTTGATTGATGATGCCTGGCTTCTGACAGATATGCTTTAAAAAGTTTTCAGTGGTGCTCTTATACCTCTGAAAAGTCCGATCCTCACACACACACGTGCACGCACGAACAGACAGACAGTGTGGTCAGGTGTGAGTGAGTTATCGCCAGGATGGAGAATCAGCCTGCGTGAAGCGAACACACCTTTATTTCTCAGGAGGCTAATTATTTCTGCTGAAAAACAGAGACGGAACACAACATGGAGCGAGTGCATGCATTCCAAATGAACTAAATCAGAAATTAGCCCGTGTAGTACATCCACAAACCCATTTGCTCAGTCGAGTGTTGTGTCTTGAAAAGGTGTCAAAACGATTACTATTTTGAAGAGGCTTGAATAATTTCCATGATGCGTGACAATTAAAAACGATCTCCCGTTGCTCGTTTAGGAAAGACAACAGTCAACAGCTTGCGCAAGTACCAGCATGCTCTTATAGAGAGACGTCACTTGTGCGACTTTGATCCTACACCACCGTAATGTAGTACCGAATGTGAACGCAGTCTGAGAAAATTATCACTTTAGTCAAGTCACTTTTATTTCTATAACACTTTATACAATGCAGATTGTGTCAAAACACCTGCACAGGAAAACAGCAGAATCAATTATAGAAATGCAACTATGGAGAAAGTTCAGATTCTGCTGTAAAGCGACTCTAAAAGACGATTATTTTCAGTGTGTTTATTGACAAGTTTAGCGCAGCAATGGTTTTTGGGTTAAAGTAAACAATTCTGTCATTATTTATTCTCCCACAAGTCATTTGAAACCCTGTTTGATTTTATTTGATTTTACATGTTCATGTATGTACTGATGGCATGTTTATTTTATTTATTTTATTCCATTCTTTTTATTTTATTTAATTTTTTTAGTTCCAATATGTTCCAATATCCTCCGCAAAAGCTCTTAAATCTCATTTGTATTAATTCGAACATTTAAAACTTTCTGCCTACAGCATGTTTGAAACCAGTGATGTCAAGTGAATGTATAATGGATTACATTTATGGTGATTTTTGGGCATTTTGTAATTAAATTAGCATCAGTACATTTATTTGCGGTTTATAAGGTGGATTTTTAGTGTAGTTTTTTATAGTGTAGTAATTTTTTGTGTAATATTAGTAGTAATATTTTTAGTGTAGTAATTTTTATCTAATTACTATTTATTAAAGAAATATTTTATATTTGTTCCTTCATATTTTGTGATTTATTTTAATTTTGATGTAATTCATTTTAATTAAAAAAAACACAATTTCAAGGGAAATATGGTTTAATTGGTGATCAATTTATAAGTCATCATTTTGTTGAGTTTAGTTCCTCCAATTTGATTGGCCAAGTGTTGAGTTTTCTTCCATGGTTTGCATCATTCAAACATGTGATAAGAGTTGAGGTCCCACAGGCGACATTTACATGGTGCCAAATTAAAGTCGCTATACAGCAATTTTTTCCCCTTATGGTTAGTGCATTACGCCACATACTCTGCGATCTCACGGTCTTCTCTCTCGGTATAGAAAGTGAGGCTTTTGGATAGCTGAAATCCAGCAGAGCTTTGTTATGCCCACAGGCTAATGTCTGTGGCCGGTCTGGGTCGCTCCCTGCTCTTTTGAGAGCAATCGGATCACTCCATATTTCATACTTTCCCCGAGCGGCACTCTGGAAAACTGACATGCAGCTTTTGGGTCATACCCAGCTTTGCTCCTCTCTGGGACCCTTCCTGCAGTGTCTCCCTCGTTATTTTTAGTGGCAGCGTTGCATTGTGGGTAGAAAGGCAGAATGCGTCCTGGCGCAGATACAGAGAGATCTTTGGTGTGCGTTCTCAGTGGCATACATACAGGCAACACTGCAGCGTGAACATGCTGTGGCCTAGATTTCACAACAATATGGCAGCTCTCTGTGAGTTTTCACTCCCAAACTTGTTTGAAAACGCGCACATGACATGCAGTTCAATTAACGCCAGCGGGGAATTGGGGTGCACCGTGTTCTTTGTATTTCCGATTGGTGACACAATTCTCCTGCATTGTTTTTAACAGGATGCCTCGGAAACTTTGCCATTGAAACCCGAGCGTCTGAGAGGTTTTAGTTGTGCTTCCACAACTCTTCAGCACAAAAAGAAAGAGAGTTTCAATCCGGCGTATATTAAAACTGTTGGGACGCAGTGGGCCGCTCGGCTCTGGGCATAATTTGGTTGATCTATAATATTAATTTTAAAGAGCATCCCTACTGAGCACGCTGAACCACTGTTGACCACTCAAGCCATATAAATCTGTATTGAGCAGAGATATTAGCCAAGCTAAGCTCTAATAAAGTAATATTGCTTAAGCCCTAATACATGTACTCAGCACCTGATAAGCTGCCCAAGAGATTCAGCATTATTCAAAATGTATGTGATTTCACCAGGCTTTCGTTAGAAATGAGTAACTCCCTCTCCATCTCCGGTCAACGTTCGGGAGAACAGATGTTTTCCATTCTGCCGTTATTGGGTGTTTGCATTGCAGTACATGAACGTGCATCGCACCTTGTAATTAAAATATGAGTTTTGTGTACAGTGAGGATTGAACTCTGAACCCCGTGTTGACACAGGTACGAGCTAACGCTGATTTCGAACTCTCCGGACCTTTCCGGCGGCGAAACAAATAACATTATTTGCATGTGCTCTTATTTTTTTTTTTTATTCCTGCGTGTGCAATGTTAATCTGAAACATTTGCGACCCGGGGGGTATTACATGCGAAATGTGCATTTTCAGTTTTCTTCACAAATGCACTTTATTGTTCCGCACCGAGCTTGCTTTCCTCAGGAGAGCTCCGACTTTTGGCTTGCGAACTCTCTAGAGCCCGCAGGCTGGTTATCACTCACTATCACCAATGAAGAAACCGGCTGCCGGTGATTATTAAACACGGCCCTGTAAATTCACATGCTCCAATAAGTGACATATTTCAGAGAGCTATCAGCCAGACAGCAATTACCTGCTGTTGGCACATCCAGACGGAGGTTGTGTTTAGTCTGGAGGAGTTAACATTGTATAACTTAACACATGTAACGCTGTTATAGCGTGGTGCTTCTTGTAAAACTATTTAGTTTCTTATCTACTGAGGGGAAAAAATTATAATGTACTCTCTATTAAGAGCAGACTAGCTATTCTAAATAACAAACTGAAATGTCCTTAAGAAAATAATATGTATTTTGTATGACATTTTCATAATCATTTCATATTATATTGGAAAAACATATATGAAAAATCTAATTTGTTTTCTTGTCACAATATCACATTTTCTATTTTTACATTTATGTATATACAAAAATATTTATTTTATATTATCATTATGTATTAAGGAATGTTTCATTTTTTTCTCTAATCACAATGTTTTAAACATAACATTCTCTCTTGAGAAATGTGTTTTAATTTGTGATCAAGTTATTTCCTTATCAGTTTATTTATTAGACTTTCCAGCACTGAAAACAATTTGTTGGTGAAATAATTTTCCCTCAGAAAGTGCTAGTAAGTTTTCACAAATAATTACAAATAAACAAAAGTAATACATTGAATTAAACAAATTTAAATTTTGAAGTAAAACGACTGAAATAATATATTTTTGTAAAACAAAAATAAATGTACAACTTTTTTTTTTCCTAACACTGAAATGACCTCAGCTGAATAATGGCACTATTGTGTGTGTGTGGTTCTTTCCCATCTATGTATTAATTTTTACGTGTCATCATTTTCAATCCTAACAAAAAAAAAAAAAAGCCAGTTCTTAATAACATCATCCAAAAAGTGATATCATTTCATGACATCATCATGGAGGGAAATCAACAGGACACACATCAGTATTTGAGTATTTGGAACAAATTAAATTATTTTTGTAATGTTTTGTGCTATAAAATGGTTTGTGTTTCTCTAAATCATTCCATACTGATGATGAAGTTACCAAAAATATATCAGGTTTTTTTTTTCAGTTTTGGTTAAAATATCAATATATTTTTTCAAGTTGACACACTTATGTAAGCTAATTCTCTTTATTTCTATTCTGCTAGGCATCCTGTTCATTTTCTTGACATTATGTTAATAATCTGGTTGTAATGAATTTAACTTTAGCGCCTGAGCTTGACCAGAGCACAAGGAAATACAACAAATCTACCGAGATAGAGAACATCTACTGTATCTTTTTTTTTAATAGAAACTGCATTAATTTCTTGAGAGATACAGACGTGAAATGCTACTGCAAAACAGGAATGACCCATATATAATATATCACAATACAAGGCTGCAGCATGCTTTTATGAAACATGAAACAGCCCCTGAAAATGTCTGTCCATCTCATTCTGAGTGAGCAAAGCCCATATGCTGCTCGGATCGGGTTTCATCAGAAAGCCAGTGTGAAAGAAGCTGTTAGACATCAGGCTGATGCCGATCATTTCAGCAGAGAGTCGGGCTACTGCAGGCCAAGAGCTTAAAGTGCTTAATTTACCTGACCTCTGACCCCGAGTCTGTCATGTGACTATTGATTTTCAATAGCTGAAAGATCCATACCACCCAGCATGTAGACTGCAGCGAAACACCCCCTCCCGCTACCCAAACCCTGTTCTTACTAATTGGTGGTTGTGGTAGTTGGTGGTGGGGAGGTGGAGTATTTATTTTACCTTTAACAAGAAGGCAAAGCAAAGCCAACTCCATAATGAAGTGCAGAAATCTCCCCTCATCTTGATATATAAACACTCCTCCTCTTCAACACACACATCTGATTGTTTGTTTGTTTGCTTGCTTATGCATTCATTCATTCTTGAAGAGTTAGGCACTATAGAGCTTAATACATGAGTTAAAGGGGGGAAAAATTTGATATTGAGCAAAGGTCTTTAGTGTGACCCGTGTGACTTCAACTAACGAATATTTTCCTATTGACATAAATTTAAAGAACATTCCTTGACCTGGTTTACCTTTAATCAGCTAACTGACAATATATAATATAAAGATTAATGATAATGATGCAACTTTAGCTTATGTAGTTGGTAACTGCAAATAAGACGGAAAAATGGATAAAGAAATTAACACGTTTACTCAGCAAAGCAGTGTTATTTTAGCATAATTGAGATGTTTTTTATTAATATTTTGAATAAGTTTTTTATATTTTCTGTTTTCATTTTAAAATTATTTAATAACATTGTTGTGTGCTTTTGTCATTTTTATTAGTTTAATTTTATTTGTTGTTGATGTTTTTATTAATTTTGATTTCAGTTTTTTTATCAAGTTAAACCAAATAAAAATTATAAATGCTGTTTTTTTATGGTTTAAGTTTGAGTTAACTATTAACTATTAGCTAATATTAACTAGATAACCTTGCAGCAAGGACACATTAAATTGATCAAAAGTGACAAGCAAGACATTTGTAATATTACAAAATAATTCCTTTTAAAATAAATGCTATTCTTTAGAACGTTCTATGCATCAAAGAATACAAAAAATACATTTTAAAATATTAAAATAGAAAACAGATTTCAAAAAATTGCAATAGTATTTCACAATATAACTGTTTTTATTTTTGATCAAATAAAAGCAGCCTTAGCGAGCATAAGAAACATTTTTTCAAAAACATTTTAAAAAATGTCCAAACTATTGATTGGTGTATATACACACTGTATATGAAGATTATGTACTTATATGTATGTATATACAAGCTTCTATCCATCTATGTTCATAAGCATAACAGATCAAAACAGTCGAAAACAACTAAATTAGTGCAACAAGGTGCCTAATAGGATCATTAACCCCTATCGCTGTATGTTTTGGCCATTGCACGAATGGCTGCGTGTGTGTTTTAGCGTGTGCACGTGCGTGTGTATGTGTGCCAGGCTGGTATGTGGCAGATTGTAGGAACAGGCTGACTGTTAGCGGCTAGCTCAGCAGTGCCGAGCTCGATCTGCCATCTTCCCGTGGATTTACAGCTGACGCTGTGGTACTTCAATTAGCTCTATAGCACACAGATGTTGCTTAAATGTGCCTGCTAATGATACTGCAATAAGCGTGAGATTCATGCCATATTCACAGGCACGTAAATTTCTCAAGTGGTACAATTAAAGGGGGAATACAGGATGGGCGGCAGAGAGGTGGCAGACCCTCCAGTTTGAAAACTGCAGGTCCGATCTGTAATGGGTCAACTTGCCATTCCGCTTTAATGCTTTATTTCACTCAGACTAGGTTTTGTTTTGCTAAAGAAAGGAAAATAGCATTTTCTGGAGGCTTTGTTGTCTGAATATCTTCTCAGTATCAGTGTTGCTGAGTTGGCGTAGCATATTTTACTGCTTTTTTAACAGTTTCAATGTAAAAGAAGAAATACAACATGAGGATGAGTAAATTATGAATTTTTCATGTTCATTAATGTGTTTGTTGTTTATTTCTTCATTTAATTTTTATTAATATTTATATATTTAATCAGTTTCTCATGTGTAAATCTCTCTCTCTCTCTCTATACACACACATTTACTTATGTATTTATTTATTTAGCTAGTTAGTTAATTAGTTATTTAATTTATTTATTTATATAGTCTATGCTATATTATATAACATAAATTTAGATACATTTATTGAAAAAAAAATAAAAGGTTATTTATAATATATATATAATAAATATTATTATAATAATAAATAATTGTAATAAAAATAAATAATATTTATTATTATTATAAATATTTATTCATTATATATTATATTTCTGTACTATATTACTATATACACACATGGTGAAATGCATATATGTGTAAAATATATAGTATGTTACTGAAAAATAATTATATTGTTTAATATAAATCTTATATAATAAAATAAATGTATATACATTTATTTAATATAATTTTTATAGTATAAATAATGAATTTTCATGTTAGGCTGAACTGTTTGGTTGTTTGACAAAAGTTTTATAAATAATATTTCTGTACTGTATAGCTATACACACTAAACAGCTGTACATATTTGTACATAAATTCTATATAACTTATATTATAACATTTTTTTTTTTTTCTTGACATAAATTGAATATATATTTGTTCCTATACTGTAAGTACATATATAATGCACACACACAATCACATAAATACATACACACTTATATACAAACTACATATACACTTGGTAAAATGCAGCACTGACTGAATTTCTGTTGCATGTGTGTGTGTGTGTGTGTGTGTGTGTGTGTGTGTGTATTTGAAGGTCAGAAGGTCATTTTTCCATCACTGTGACTTCAGGCAGATCTACTGACCCAAACACTGCAGATCCAGTATTTCTCTTCACTCCCTGTGGAGATGAGGAAAAAAGCTCTTGCTCTCTTTTTCTCTCTCACTCCTGGATCTGGAAAAAACAGGGATCTGTTTGATAGAAAGACAAAAGAATGAAAAAGAGAGTCAATGCCAGTTTACCAGTTTTATAAATGACAGATGTACAGTTCTGACAAGCCACCCTTGAACTCAATGCAACATTTATAGTCACACAAATAATGACAAACCTAATAATTCTTCAGACAACATTGGAAGCTGAACATAAAAACACCTTTGCCACAAAATGCAGCTATTTATAGATTATATTTCATTAAAATGAATTCACAGTCTGTGGCGTGCTGTTTCTTTGATATATTAATTAACAAAATAAACAATACATTTTACCTGAAAATTCACAATGTATGCATTTTTCAGAGCTGCAGGAATTGCTATGCTGTCTGTCACAGCAGATGGATCAATAAAAATCATCATAAAAGAACAGCAAGAAAACAGTTTCCTGTTCTCGTATGAGATAATCACTGTTCATTTATCCTGCGACAGTGTGACAGATCCGAATGCTGGTTATTCATAATAGTCGGTTAACCCTGATTTTATTTTCCCCTGCAAAAACAATGTTCTCATGCAAGTCAATCAAGTTGCGTCGCTTTCATGGCTAAATCATATCATAGGCAATGACAGGTATGATGTTGATACATTAACACAAAGGTGTTCGGCTGCCTTTGTTCCCGTGATGCCTTTGAATTCACGGCGAGTGTCATAAATATCTTTGTGCCAATCAAAACGCGTTCGACATTGTTGTCGGGCGGCTGTCCTTGATTCTGGCAAATCGTCAGGACCTCAGTGGGACTTTGGGAAGTTGGCGTCCTTGGTGATGTTTTGTAGTTTGTTTACATGTTTTAATGGACGTCGCCTCACATACAGGAACAATTCAGAGTTCAGTGCACTCATTTGGAGCTACGAGCAATGATTGCATGTTGTTTTTTAATTGTTAGGAAGCCACCATGGGGACTAAGGCCTGAAATCGTTCAAAAGTTTGGAGATTTTTGTATGTTTCTGAAAGAAGTCTACAATAAAATCACAGTAAAAACAATAATCTTGTAAAATATTTTTACCATTTAAAAATTACTTTTCTAATTTCATATAGTTTATTCCTGTGATGCAAAGCTGAATTATCAGCAGCGATTATTCCAGTCTTCAGTGTACTCAGTGTATTTTGGATAAAAGTGACGTTGTGATGTTAAAAACATTTTGATGATGGATTTGTTTCTTACAAACATGCAGCTTTTCACTTCTCAAGATGTTAACTGATGGACTGGAGTTGTGCGGATTACTTGTAGATTAGTGTGATGTTTTCATCAGCTGTTTGGACTCTCATTCTGACGGCACCCATTCACTGCAGAGGACCCATTGGTGAGCAAATGATGTAATACTACATTTCTCCAAACTTGTTCCAATGAAGAAACAAACTCATCTACATCTTGGATGACCTGAGCACGAGTAAATTTTAGCAAATTTTCATTTTTGGGTGAACTTCCTTTATTAAATTGTCACATACTATATATATCAAACTACTCATTAGCTTTACCATTTATTGCAATAAAAGTACATGAAAAATCCATGGAATTAAAAAGAAAGTAAGGATCAACCAAAAACAACTTAATTTTAGCCTGTTCCTGTTAAATTAACTTTTATTTTTTGAAGATTATTTTAATTGTATTGTAATTTCTATTCATTTAAGTTGTTATAGGATAAACATTTACGCATGTACTGCACACTTGCAATTTTGTTCTCAAATGTATAAACATACTTAAATCAAGATACATTCACTTGAGAAGCAAAATTACATAAGATATTAAGTAATATTAAGTATTGTTTTCTGAAAACAACAACTGATTAATCGTTTGACAGCACTAATATACTGTATATATATATATATGGGGAGGATAAATCGGTTAATGGGATAGAAAAAAACTTAAAGTGTTTTTTTTATCCTGTTTGCAGATTTCTTTTTTTCTTGTTTTAACAGTAAACTCACTTTCAATTGTAATACATCTTATTAATGATACTGGAAAGCAAGACAACTTTTTTTTCATACTTGCGTGAAATATATTTTTTTATAATCTTACAATCAGAAGTAAATTGAAAGTGACTGAAAGTGAAAGTGACGTGGCATACTAGGAATTAATTTTAACCCATCCTAAGTGCACACACACAGCAGTGAACACACACACACCGTGAACACACACCCGGAGCAGTGGGCAGCCATTTTTTTTTATGCTGCGGCGCCCGGGGAGCAGTTGGGGGTTCGGTGCCTTGCTCAAGGGCACCTCAGTCGTGGTATTGAAGGTGGAAGAGAGCGCTGTACATTCACTCCCCCCACCTACAATCCCTGCCGGACCTGAGACTCGAACTCACAACCTTTGGGTTACGAGTCCGACTCTCTAACCATTAGGCCACGACTTCCCCGTATTCCTGTTTGCTTGCTAGAACACGAAAACCTAAACCCAGCCTCAGGACGACTTTAAACTTCTCTCCCCGCTTGCTTTAACATTATTCATCACTACAAGCTTAGGTAAAGAGAGACAGGCCTTGATGTCATGTTTTTCACAGACTCAGCACAAACAAGTTGTATTGCTCCAACACAAGAGCTCATTCACCATCTGTCCTCCACTACAAAGTCAGCCGCAGTCTCCCAGTCTCGGCAGACAGCTGAACGTGAGCCTCTTACGGTAGCGTGGCAGCGCAGGGGGAAGCTCCGCAGGGTGGTATCCTGACCAGACGAGTGTCAAGCGGCGTAAACGCGAGCAGTTAGCACGCCGCAGTCTCGCCGTGCTTGGGTGGTGATCTGGACCAGAGATTATGTGTAGTCAGCAAGATGGAGATTAGTTGTAAACTGTAGTCAAACAATCCACACCTGTTTCGACGGGGAGAAATCACAACCATAGCACAACTGTGTAAAGATAAAAAAAGCGTGTGTGTCCAATGATGTTCTGAACATCAACAGAGCGATCGCGAGCTGTCTGGCTCAGCATGTCTCTGTGTTACACAACAGCATGATTAAAGACAGAGTTCACCCAAAAATGAACATGCTGTCATCTTTTACTCACTTTAATGTCACGCCAAACACATACTGTATGTTTTTCCCCCTTTTTTCTCTTTAGTTTATCAAACGGTTTCCTAGCATGTCAGATAGAAACATCCTTTCTTCACAAGTACGAAATGCCACATTACTTTTATGAGAGACCGTTTGAAACAAATGTTTCAAAAAATGTTAGTGGCGTTTTTTACATATTCTTTGTTGATCTTGCTTAAAACCTTTGCAACAATTGTTGCTTCTTTTGCAACAATTCAACATAAATTAATATTATACTATATAAATACATATTAAACATACACTTTTGAAAGACATCCTTATGCTGACCAAGGCTGCATTTATTTGATCAAAAATACAGTAAAAACAGTGATATTGTGAAATATTACTGTAAATTCAAAGAGTTTTCTA
>NW_015548192.1:358824-397114 GCF_001515605.1 Sinocyclocheilus anshuiensis
TATATATATATATATATATAATGTAAATTTACTTCCACTTTTTAGCAATTGAATGTGTTCTTGCTGAACAAAAGTAGTATTAATGTCTTTCAATTAAAAAATACAAATACAAATACTGACACCAAACTTTTGAACGGTACTCTATATTTATATTATGCTTTTATATAATGTTTAAAAATACATAAATATATATATTTAAAAAAAAATAATGGTATGATTTTTGTCATGAAAACACATTTTAAAATGTTACATGAAAAATATCATATATCAAGAGAAGGAGACAAAATGTAGTTGTTTTTATGGTTCTACTACTCTCATATACTTTGTTTTAGTTAACAAAACTAAATGGTGACCGCTGGTTGTTGTCTTAGCTGCACAGCCACTATCGCCAGCTGTTTTTGTATGGAAAAGAGTAACTAGTACAATGCCAACTCTGCTTGTGTTCCATGGGTGCAAAAAATGTAATATGAAGGTAAGTAGATGACAGAATTACAATTGTGTCAACTCACCCTTTAAATAAGTAGAAAGACCAAGTTTGACCCAAACATTTGGCTGTTTGAACCCAGACAATGGCCTAGAGGCAGTGTTGCGTAGCCTAGCGCAGTTATCTAAGTACAGCGAGAATCTGGCAAGCCTTCAGTACAGTAAGCCACTACACTGCACTCTGAGACGAGATCCGGTCTTAAAGGTTAATCTCCCCATTGTGATTCATTGTCACTTTAGCATTTATATTCGGCTAAGCATCTCAGGATTCCCTCTTTTTCGGGTCTTTAAGCCCCTGTGGTTATCTGCACTATGACTTACTATCTGAACTCGACTCAATGAATCAGAGAGAGAGGGAGAGAGTCAGAGTCTATGCCGGTAAGTTTTCTAAATGTCCCTTCAGCCCCGGTGAGGGAGAGCCACAGATATTTATTCAGTGAGAGAGAGCGAGAGAGGAGGATAAGCCGCTTTCTCACAGTGCTGTGGAAAAAAAGAGAAGCACAGAGCAGATGTCACGGAATTCAGGCTGGTCTGGAAACAGTCTGGACTGAATACTGAAGATGTGATCGTGTCTGCTTTACCACAGGTGGATCTAACTGTTGTCATTCATGCACTGCCATTAAATAGAGCATTTAGAGTGATCATAAATAAGATTTTTTATTGCTCACCAAAGCTGCATTTATATATTCAACAATATAGGAATAACAGTAAAATTGTGAAATATTATTGGAATTTAAAATGACTGTTTTTCAGTTGAATGCATTTTTGGTATTTGGTGTCACATGATCCATCAGAAATCATTCTAATATGCTGATTTTGTGCTCAATTTCTTCTTATTATCATTGTTGAAAAAGGTTGTGCTGCATAATACTTTTGTGGTTTTTTATTAAGGTAATACTAGAAAAAACAATTCTATCAATTTATGCATGCTTTGAAATGAAAATATTAATCTTCTTCTTCAAAAAAAGTATATACATACATACAAAGTATATACGTTCATCCAAAACTGACCAAAAAGTGAACAAAATGGTTCTATCAATGCAAGCCTAATTTCATTCTTGGCAACAACTTTATTTTGGCATAAACATTAAATAAAAAATAAATTAAAAAAATGCTAGGCAAGTTAGTTGAAGTTGAAATGCTTATTGCTAACACACTAATGGCAGATGCAATTGTTGGTAACTTACTCTTTCTTGAGTACTCAAGCTTGTTACCATAAAAGCAATGCACATGAAATATTGCAGTGCTGCCGGTTACCCAGTATGCTTTGGGACTGGGTGAATGCTGACCTGATTTGGGTTAAATTACTCAGAGTGACTGAATTTGTTTGCAAATTAGTAAAAGCCCCAGAATTGTGTGTAATATCACACTGTTGAGCTATTTAGTCACATAAGTGTGGCCATGTTTAGCATTACTTTTTACCATGTCATGCAACAGTTGAAATCTCTGATATGTAAAGAAGTGGGTTTTTGTTATTATAGTATGTTGGGTAAGACTGCATGCTTGCAATGCATTGGCTAGGCTTTTGTACATATTTTTTGTTGCTTACAAAAAGTATTTGTCCTAACAGTATTACAGGTATACTGTGGTTTGAAAACAGCCTCTTTTCAAATGTGAATAACAATATTTAGGCCATGAAAATACGAAGTCTTCAGAAATTATTTAAAATAAGTTATCTAAGCTGGAGATTTCTCACATTTTAGTTTGAGCGAATTGAACATGTTAGCTCACAATAACCCCATCACCTTTGAAAGTAACAATTCAACCTTTCACACCGCTGCGGTGATTATATAAATGTTTTCATTACAGCGTATGTGAGGGGTGTGAAAAGGTGTCTTTTATTTATTTTTTATCTATCAAAGCTTGTGTTTGTCAAGGAATCGATCGCAATGAATCACGAGCCCCAGTGATTTACAGAACGATTGCTCAATTGATTAACCTAATGAATCATATCATCCATCCAATTATCCACGAGACCCGCTCAACTATAGACCACTGAAGATCAATCAGCTGCAGCTGTGAAGGACAAGAGCGTTTGAAGGTGTGCAGATCTGTTTAACAAGACCAGAACTGGCAAACTATTGTTTCATATGCAAAGATGCAATACAAGACTTGTAGTATTGTGAATATTCCATGCTTTTCAGACTCTTTCCATTCACAAATATTAGATTTGTTAATGGAAGATTATACAAATTTATTCAAGGTACCATATTCTGCACTTTTGCAGCATTTAATTATTTCCCCTCCACTTGAAGTTCATCTATAATATTAATGTTTTGTTAAAATAAATAAAAATAAAATAAAATAAATATTCTGACCTATGTAGTCCACATAAAATATTAATTTAATTTAATTAATTAATTACTTAAATTAATAAAGCAGTATTAGAATTGTTTTTTCTAAAATTGTATTTATTTTTATATAGTCTGATCTGAATTAGTACTGCTAATTATTATTCTATAATATTGTATTAGTAGTACTAATTTTTAGGGGTTTTTTTCTGTTTTCTAACGTTTTGTAAAAAATATATATATCCTTACCCAAGAAGTCCACCTATAATATTAATTAGTTGCATTAAAAAAAAAATGGTTCATATACTGACCTATGAAGTCCATCTATCATATTAATTAGATGTATTAGTAATTTTTAAATAGTTGTAATGTGTTTTTTCCTAAAATTGTTTTTATGTTATGAATTAAGTCTATCTGTAGTTAGTTGCATTAGTATTTTTTAACTTATTATCAGTAATTATTTGAAATGCATGAAAAGAGTACGTTTATGTGAATTTTCCTTGTATTAAATTTGCTTAGTAATTAGTTTTACACGAACATGACTTTTTTCATTAAAGCAGCAGTACATAACTTTTGCCTCTCTATCGCCATCTGTGTTTGAAACATAACATTGCAAGTTACATGTGGAGTTATTTTTTTTAAGTGCTGCTCTGTGCGGCTGAATCTGCGTTCCCCAAAACAGACCGAATCTGTCACTTGGAATCTATCTACTCCACAGTCCACATACGTCCTACTAGGCATATATCCGTAAAATGTCATCTAAACAACTAAGCAACATATCTGCCACTTTTGTTCTGACCAAATAAATACATAAATGTTTTAAAATAAATTACATTACTGGCGTTTAGCTCTTAACGATTGCTCAGTCAGAATACAGAGCGGAAGCGCGCTCTCGCACCATAGCAAAACGAGACAAAAACAACAACAAAGGAAGCTCGATGCCTGACGTTATCTGAATCAAGCTACCTGAGCCTGCAATGTCTTACCTGTTCAGCATTTAAAAAGCCATATCTTCAGTCCCTTCAGATCTCGGAGTCGTCGCACCTCTTATTAAAAGCCATGCCGATATTTACTCTCGTTTTAGCACAAGCCTCTGTCGCGTTCTCTTTTTGACTGCAGACTCTCCGCACTGTTAGCTTTCTTCATTTTGACAACAGCTTCCCCAGATGTTAACGATGATTGCCTTTTGGATTTATCGATTAAATAAGCCACCAAGAAGACAAGTGTAAAATTCTAGCAACTAACAAGTTACAAACGCTCCACGCAAAGACGAATGACGTAAATTCCCGCGAAATTGGACCAGACACCTTAAATTTTACACAATTATTTTTAAGTTTACCGTTACAAATTGAGTTAATATAAGGAGACAGTTTTGAAAACTGATGTCTGACATATTATGTATTTGCTGAATAATAGATTTGTGTTCAATTTTTAATTTTGTTATATACGGCATCTTTAAGTAAATGATGTTTCGCATGGCAAGTCATGCACAAGCATGAATAAGATTTTCATTAAATAGTGCTTTGTGTATGCATAGACAACCTGCCAATTTCACATCTGCTTATGTTCTTTTAGGTCTTAGTCGTTCACTATGCTCATATTAGTGATTTCGGCATTTTAGTGAGGTCAGTCTGAAGCTGTGAGAGTTGTTGTGTGATGTTATCAGAGAGTTGTGTCTACAGTAGGCTGAAGTAGCAGCTGGTGTCGGGTGTCCGGGTGAGAGTTGCCGCCGATGGGCATGAAGACCACCATGGGTACTGACAGTTGGGCCTGTAAAAACAAAGATTATGCCATGGAGCCGGAATGTGAGGGCGGCGCTATCACTGTCTGAAAGAAAAGAGGGAAGAAGAAAGGAAGAGACAAGATGAAGGTCTGTTGTGTTGCTGCAGTTAGCCGTGTGTCATCATGGTGTTACTCATAAGACATTAGCAGCAGACAGAGTTGAGAGGACAGGAATTTACAAGCTGACTGGGGTTCGCTAACAGGGAATCACACAATCACAATAGGTCAAGGGCTTTTTATCATTAAGTTGCCTAGCATGGCTGCAGAAACACTTATGTCCAGATTTTTGTGTTTAAATTCAGTAAAATATGTATGAAAAAAATATTTAACTACACACTTGAAGGAGTAGTTCATCAAACCTATGATTTTCTTTAATGGAAAACAACATTAGATATTAGACATAAGGTCTGGGCCATTATTTTCCATGAAATTAAAGCAAAAAGAGAAAAAAAAAGCATAATAAAAAAAAAATGTTTTAATCATTGATAAGCCTGATGCAAGGAATCCTGAAGTGCCATATTTGAGTGTGTGTAAAATGCAAATGAGATTAAAAGTTGTCTAAAAGTTGAATAATAGGAGTAACAGAATAATTTATTCCTTTTTAAATTTTGACAGGCAGCTAAAATCCATCCATCCATTCACACACACACACACACACACACACACACAATCATAAGTTTATCAAATTAAACAAATTAATGTGTTTTTCTTTTATACTTTGTATTTTTCCACTGCTGTGGTTTATTTTATTTCATTTTTTATTTTGAACTGAACTTGTTGCAGTGCATTATGGGACTCCAGAGAAGATAGCGATTTTGTATTAGAATATGGTACCAATAAACATAACCTTTAAGCACATCGTTTTAGACACATTTTATTGTTTAAAAAGCAAAACGTCATATTGTCATGGGTCAATATCTTCATGCTTTGATCAAAATCGCTGTGATTGCAAAACGAATTGTCCTAATAATAATAATGACAGCAGATGCTTGTTGCCTGCCTGCCTTGCCTTGTTTTGATTGCATGACCTTGTGACCTTTGCCTTTATTTGAGAGCACACGGGCCGCAGTAAATGAATGAGCGGCCGTCTCCACCAGACTGAGGTTATGAAGGATTATTGACTCAGGTTTTATAAATATTTAATGCTCACATTAAAAACTATGGCAGAGGATGGCCATTAGGCCACCGTAATAAAGAGGCTTTCTGTGTGATTGAGTGAGGTGAGGGCCGAGCAGGGGCCGATCAGGGGCCACTCTTTGATGAAGACGCAACAGAACACGGGTGGAAGGTTCTGTCCTTGCATTTATTTAATACTGGAAAAACACGCGGCAGGACTGGACAGTACGGCAGAGTCGCGCGCTCTTCAGCTCGGCAGCTGCCCACCGTAATTGCTTCAGCGGACCCAACTTCATGTCTTTATGGCTGGTGATAGAGCGTAGAATAATTATTTTTAACTTCATAAAGCTTATAGTTGCATCGTTACGCACTGTAGTCGAAGCCAAACATCGGACATTAGCGAATTCCCACAACGCACGCTGTAGGATCTGCATTTGCGGTACTTTCAGTGGCGTTGGAGGATGATAAATGCTCCTTCATACATTTATAATGTAACTGTGGTCATTTTTTTGTTGTTTTATTTGGTTATACAAGATTGATATTCTAGTAAAGAAACAGATGCTCATGTACAGCGTCGCAGCAGCCGTCTCCAACAGCGGACGTTTGCCCGAATGGCAGGCGACCAAAAATCGATCCCTAATCTGATTGGGGGATGTTTTATTACCTCTGATAGAATTTAGATTTTCTCTGAAGCAATTTCTTTGGCGGATAAAAGAAGCTATTTAAGGGTAGAACAGGCGATTTCATTCTCTGGGCCTGTATAAAGACTATTGTCCAGTTTGTTCATTGTGCTAATTGCAGGAGACACCGATAGGCCTCGTGCAGTGTCCTCGGCAGGTAGACGCTCGAGTTATCTGGCTACAGATCACCCGGTCCAGGCAAATAGGCACAACAGATCACATTCAAATGCTGTTCTTTGGCATATTGACACTGCGGCTATCAGCCAGGCCTGTTATCTGACCGAAGCCCTGATCTATGCCAGCGGGCGGCCGCATAATAACCTGCGAATCAGTTATGCAGAGACTCTGCCTCCCCTTAATTGTTCACATTGTGAGTAAGAAAACACGCGGTGAGCGCTGTTGTCTTGATGAGAAATTGACATTTTCTGACCTGCTATCCGGAGACACTCAGAAAGACAGATAAGATACGTGGTTGTTTTAAAGCAGGGAGGTTATTCTTCTAGGCCTGTGCAGATGAGTATGGATTGACGACCATGACTATGAACTATGAAGGGTTTCGCCACCTCTTTTAGACAAGTGATAACCTTGGCCGTTGAATGCATTAACTGATTGAAAGTTGCCAGGTACCCAGTGACGGATTTGACTGCACTAAATTACAGTGGCGACACATTAACTTGTGCTGTTTAAAACTTTTACAATTTTGAATTGATTTTACCACGGTTTTGCACTATTTTTTACTTGTTAAGACAAGCTTTGAATGTTGGCTTGAAAAGCTGCATTTATTTCATCACTATAGTAATAATGTGAAATATTGTTAAAATTCAAAACAACTGTTTTCTATTTGAATAGCTTTTGAAATATAATGTATTCCTGTGATGCAAAGCTGAATTTTCAGCATCATTACTCCAGTCTTCAGTGTCACACGCTCCTTCAGAAATTTTGCTGATTTGCTGCATTTAATATTATTATCAATGTTCAAATGGTTGTGCTGCTTAATATTATCGTATTTATAATGTTATAAATGTCACTTTTGATCACTTAAATCTGTCCTTGCTGAATAAAAGTATCATTTCTTAAGGGTTGTTCTTAGGCACATAGCAATTTGGCAAGAAAAACATAATGCCAATATTCAATAAATGATTGCATTTATGAATATTAGCCAAGTTGTAGGCTGTTTAATGTTCCTAAGCAATTAAAATGATAAAAGAGGCGAAGTTGGCAAAAGAAAGCAAAACCTACCCTATTTACTTTCTTAATGCATGTTCCTTATTGTGAATGATTCATCAAAACACATTATTTGAAATTAAACAGTTTGTCTTTTTTCATGTAATAACTTGAGGAGCCTCTGAGAAACTTATCCAACCATCTGACCACTTTTTACATTTCCTGACAGATAAAATCCATTTTTTTACTTGTTGAATATCCCTATTCATCTCTTGTAAATATGTCAGATTATTGAAGTCAATAGACATGAGCATGTTGACTTTTTATAGAGAATTGAACCGATATCAGCTATTCTACCGTTTTGGTGACAATTTGCACAAAAGCTTCCAAAACGGCTTGAAAAGGCCCATTTGACTGTTAAATCCAGCCACAAATCCCAGCGCTAGCTGCTGTAGGTATCAGATCTGACTGGGCTCCTTTAGCCTGTAATTGCTCAACTTACATTTCAAACACTGGGCTCAACGAGGCATCCAGTTGAATCAGTTATGGAGCAGCTTCCTGATGAGACAGAGACAGTGAAGCTCAATTCTACAGTCAGCTCACTAATGACCTTCAACAAGGTTAGCACCGGCACTGTCCTCTGCGTTCACCCTCCGCGAGCGCTACGTCTAATGATGCATGCATGACTGACAAACCCCATGTGGTTCTGCAGGTTGTAATTCACATCATGTGTTGATGAAGAGGTGCACCTACTCCACTAATGATGTCTTGTTAAATGTTGATGGAACCGAGACTTTTTTCCATTTTGCGGTTGTTACAAGTCTGCCGTCTGAATGAATCGCAGAGAAATATCTCCCGGCTTCCTATCGAGCGAGGCCAAAACAGCGCGCATGGAGTGTCCGGCGTGAAATGGTAGTTGTTCTTCAGGGATCAATGCGTTGACCAGGAGGGCCTCCCTCCCCTGGAGACTGTCATTTCTTCTAGGAATTCACAGAAGTGGAAGATGAAAGCCTCGTGTCATCGGCTCACCCAAAAACACCCGGCCGTAAGAGTCTCAGCCAATGCCACATCAAGTCCAAGGCCAGAGAGAGAGATGGGGCCGCCATCTTAACCGGCTCTGCTTCATAACTGCGGCAATTTATACCGATCAGATGTGACAGAGCTCCAGGTTGACTTTTTTTCTTGTTAATTGTTGGCGTTTTTCGTCTCTGTCCTTGCCTTGACGTTTATAATCAGCTAATCAAATGTTTGTGTCATTTTCCCCCCAGTTAAAGTATTGCATTTAAGCAATAAGGTACGAGAGGCTGCACTAAAGTCTGTTGTTAGTTACAAAATTTGTGTTTTTTATTATTTTTAATGTTGCTTTACCAGGCAGTTTCATGAAGTACCAACATTCTGCTAGAAAACCATCCTAACTCTGACTTCAGTTGCCGTGAAGTCAGCCTAAAAGTTACTACATTTTAAATAAAGATTATGAAGGCATACACATTTTTTTTTTGTTTGTTTTAAAATGTTAGCATGACTGGAAATCCATATTAAGGATCTAGGGAAAAAATGCTCTATACTATATATATATTTTTTTTACAGCATATGTAAGTTTGTATGCATCTTTTACAGAACTGCAAGTAGATAGATCTTAAAAATCACTGATTAAAAAACGAAAATGGTTTTAGTTTTGTTTTGTAGATTGAATTGTTTGAACAGTTTAAATTTGTAGATTTAGTTTTTGTTTTTGCATGTGTGCCCTGTTTAAAAAAAAAATGAATACATGGCTGTTTTTAGAGCGAGAAAAGACAAAAATAAGATTGCAGGGAGAAATTAGTCACAGACAAGAAATACTTTAATTAAATATTATGTAAAATTAACAACTTTGTACAATAAAATGTAGAAATATGGCCATAAAACAACTCAAATAAACCATACATGAGCCAGAAATAAAGGCATTTGTTCTTACAGAGCTCGAGTTTAGTGAAATCTTCCGAGTATGGGTACTTAATTAGACTAAAAGACAAAACCAGATTGCAGAAATTATGAAATCCACAAATGCACTTCACGTAACCTTGAGTTTTTCTTACTTTCAGGGTGACCTCACCGGCTCCTCCACTTGGCCGAGCTTTGTTGAGCCATCACAAAGCAAATACATTGTACATTCATCATTTATTTCCATCTACAGCTGCCTTTGCTTCCTGCAGCTAAAGGAAACTTGTGTGCCGATTGCCAAGAGGAAACATCCGCTTTTGGATTGAAACAGAAAGAGTAGCACACTGCCAAACATTATAACATTTACAAAGCCCGAAGTGCAAAGAAAAAAAGCTCAAAATGAAAGCCTTGGATAGGGAAAAAAAAATCACTGCGTCTCATTTGTGGATTTTGGCACGACTCGGAAAATCAATATCATTGAGAGAGAAAAGTGATACGATTCGGCTATGCTACGGTGTCATGAGTTACTTACAAAATGACATTTACAATATAGAACCTCTTCATCTTTGTTGTCCATATATGATACAAAATCTAACTTCTCATTTGTTTTCATTCCCTTTGAATGCTGTTTTACTTGAGGGAATAGGGTAAAATTAATGTTGAAAAAGACAAACTGACAAAATAGTCCAAAAAGATGAGGGGTCACAATAATTATTTTTTATTTTAGTAAAAAATGTTTGTGCTTTTTACACCATTGATCTGAATGGAATAATGAGATTCACTGTGGTGAACATTTGTCATTAAAACAGCAGAAAGGTTCCTCTCAGGAGATTCACTGGAAAGCCTTTGACAGAGCTTTTTTTCTGACATATTTTAATACACATTAGTAACTGATGTATATTTCCATTGCAGATATTTTTTCTTTCCTTTTTTTTTTTTTCCTTCTTGATCCCTGTAAACATGGTTCAGTTATGTGGCAAAGTTATGGTGGCAGGTAAAAATTACTTTACATTCTACAAAAACAAAATTTACAACCACAATTGGATTTTTCCCCCCCTGGGGCGGCTTGACATGCACTTTATCTACTAATATTATTACAGCCAGGTGACACAAACAATTTATTTGACTATACAACAAACAGTTTTCTTTCAAAAAAGTACTTTTTTGATAACTTAAAAATTAATATAAAAATAAACAATGGATTTGACTGCTCCTCAAAATAGCAAATAAACTAACAAACGAAAATGGACGGAAGGTCTGATGGCATAAAAAATGTCTGAATTACAAATGAAATGCGCGGGCGATACAATCTATCGGTACAAAACATCGAATGCAGGCGATGATTCTTGGCTAAACCTTCATCGTAATTTCGACCATGGAAAACAATACAGGTGAGATCAAAGAAAATGATGCAAAAGCAATATACAAAATTTCAAAGATAAATACAATATTTATAATTGATATGTTACAAAAAAATCCCTTAGTGACCGCAAGTGTTTGTGTGAAAGTGTTGCAATGTATAAGACAATTTTACTCCTAACTGTAGGAATAAAACTCTGTACTAAATATTTAAGTGAATCTGGAAAATTCAAGACAAGTGTATAAATATTTAGCTACAACTTTGGCAAAATCACAAAAGTCTACAATTGTATAACCACATACAAAACACATTAGGGAGTAAGGAGCTAGAGGTATAAGGACAACTTTCTGGTACAAGAAACAGACTTCACAGTAGCCTAAGAATGCAATAGTATACAGTGCTAGCAAAAAGTTGAAAAACATTGCAGATCACACTCGCTTTACAGGAAGCTTTAGCAGTGGAAATATTTTCTTTCTTTTTTTTTTCTTTTTTTTTAACCAACAGACAGTAGCGCTTCGTCTCTGTTAGTGTGCTTGTTGAAGGCAAGATAATAATTTTTTTGCAATATCAAAGTTACAACTTCTACCTACAATAAGTTACAAAGTTCATTTCCGCCGAACGAACTGAACGATAAGATCTCCTCTGACGGTTCCTCGCACAGTTCGCTCTTCCTTGCCTTTCTTTTTGATTTATAAATCATATATCTTATATAATTTCCAGTTTATTGGCTCTGTATATATTGGCCCCCTTTTTATTACCACAATCAAAAAAAAAAAAACGAGCAAAACGATAAACAAAAAATAATAATAATAATAAAAAAGGAAAATTAATTCACATTATGAATATGTGCAGCGGCAGCACATCGGTGAAAGAGAAACATTCTTACACATTTTTATTTTTTTTATCAGTGTTTTCATCAAATGGCATATCCACAATGTTTCTTCCCACACATAGCAAGAACTAGACATAGCCAAGATTAAACCAGAAATGTTTATACAAAATAGGTACGTTTTGTTATTTTTTTCCCCTTCGAGATCGTGAAAATGACAAGATTCAGTCAATAAACTGTGAAGTCGCTTGCATGTCAATTTCGAATAAACTCTTTGAAGCAAAGTGTCTTTTTCCTCTGAATAACAGAATTAGCTGCTGATTAACTTCATGACGAATGACAACTTCGAGGAGGTTCCTCTGCATAACGTACTATGCTTCATCCCGGTGAGGAGACGGCTGCTTTACAAGGGAAGGGAGTGCAATTTACATGGGTGGGACCACCAGTCCGGACATAGCTGCAAGAGAAAGAGAAACAATTTTAGCACGGGAGGTCCCGAGACGCCTCGCAGAAGACAAAAAAAAAACACAGCAGTAAGTATGTCACTCGCATTTCACAAAATACTCGACTCGAAAGGCGCTGGGGATGTTTGTAAAATGGAGGCTGTTGCTGTCGGGGGCCGACGGGGGAGGGTTGGGAGTGATTGAGTGAAATGTGCTTCACCGACAAGACGTGCTGGAAGGACTTCACTTTTTGAAAGAGGAGCTTTCTGACATTTTGAGGAGAAAGCATCCTGGCTCCAACATGTGTGATATTTCTCTTAGCGTTTTGTTAATGGCAAACAGTGGGCCAGACTCCCAGGAGAGGGTCCCTGCTGACAGCCGAGAAACAACACGGTCACTTCTGCTAACGTCACGTAGACCCGCGGTCTCCCCTCCTCAGTCAGCATCCAGACACCCCTCGGCTTTGCCCAAATTGAAATCTTCGTCTCGCTCCCTCCAGCCATTACCGGAGCCGACTGGATGCTGGAAAACCATTTGCATTCTTCTGTCAGCCCGTATTTCTCCCCCCCAGTCTCTCCTTATCGTGACATCTAAAGAAGGCCGGACTAGGTCGTCGCACGCCCACCCTGAACGTGGAGATTGATTCACTCGCTCATTTCCACAATTAGGTGTCTAGTGAAGTGCCAGGGGAGGGCAAACGGGAGGAAAGCTCTTTTGCCGCTTTCAACTTATTTGTAGAGTCATGCTTGGAGTGCTTTTAAGTTTGCCAAGGCATCTGATGTTGTGGCATTCCTCATTAATTTCTGCAAACCACATATTAATAAGTAGATGCATGTAGTGGCATGAACTTTAATTTCTCAGTTCATTAGGTCTAACATTATTAATCTCGCTTGCACACACTATGGCTAAAACATGTTTTCAAAGCAAACAACTGGGCCTTGACGGAGAGCAAATACGAGCGCACTAAACAGCCAGAGTAAGTCTTTAATTTGCCGAACGATGCCGCCCTGCCGAGAATACGGTGAGCTCCTTCCCTCTCGCTCTTTCTTCTTATAATCACATTCAACCTGGGTTATAATCACTTCTTCTGCTGCTAAGTTCCTCTCTGGCAATGTTATTCGACATCGGATGAGCGACGATGGCGAGGCGTTAACATTTCTGCCCTTTCGGATCCGTCGTTTGCGCTACTATTGTAAGAAACATTAATTTTTAACTCGAGGATGAGGGGGCCGCATACCACCAATGTAAAGAGAACATGGAGACGTATGTCGAGCTCAGTTTGAATGCGAAAGAGCCGGTGAATCATGGAGCGGCAGCGTCGATTTCGTTTGCGCAAGATGTTACCGAATTACAGCATTCCCAGCCACTCGAGTACGAAACCTCACGAGACACTTAACTTTGCTCAATCATTAATGAAAGATAAATAAATCAATAAACACACCCACACATGTACATGCATTCTACATGCCCGCATGCATAATGCGTTCTTGCACTTATCCGACCACTCATCCGTCCATCCATCCGCCCATCCACGAGTAAATGCATAATTGATGCGGGCTGGAGGCCGTGTTCGTTAAGTGGCGGCGGGGATGGCGGATGGGTGGTGTCTGGGTACCAGAGTGCAATAATGCGACCCAACAGGTGAGGCAACTGCGGGGCGTTCTAAAAGCAGGGAGTCGGCTCTCACCTTGAAGTCCATTGCCATTTGCACTGGTGCAAGAAGGAGGTGGAGATGCTTGGGGCCTGACAACTGGAGCAAAGGCGCTTTTTTGTTTCACTGCAGAGATGACATTGGCAGGTGAGAATGAGAAAATGCCGTGTGTACTGCTACAGTTTGAAGAGAGGCTGACCGAAGAGGCTGCCATGGTAGGGCTCGACGGAACTACTGCAACAAAGCAGACATAGTCACCACTCAGAGAGAGTTCACTTCTTACAGACGAAGAGTAAAGAGAGCCGGGCCTCGCCTCTTTTTCAAATCATATTCATGGAATGAAAACAAATCAGGGAGAAATGGTCATGAGGATATGGGGGAAATTTGGGTTGCGGGTCTTTTTTTGGGGGGACCAAAACAAACAAGCAAATCATCAGGTAAATGGAGTTGGAATGGGATATGAGATGTCCTGCCTTGGCCACTTTCTGGATAATAGGCGTTCTTATCGACTCTGACTGGGTAATTTTGCCGAAAACATTTGTCTTTTTTGTTTTTTTAGAGATTTTGGGTGCTGTTTTGGTGGCCTGCTTTATAATTGCAAATGCTTTTGCTTTTCAACAGCTGCTTTGATTGGTCGGATTCGTTAAATGTCTCGGTTGTTCAGCCTCCAGAGTCACCCCTCCTTTTATCCAGTAGCACACATTCCCAAAAGGTAACAAAACAAACCAACTAACAACCAACAGAACAACAACAGAGGAGTGTCAAAAGGAAAGGGAAGCACAGGTGGGGGACAGAGAGAGCGGGGGGCTCGTCATTACCTTGATACTTACTGCCGTAGGGAGAGTTTGCCGAGGAGCCATTCAAGAAGCCCGGTGAGCTGGGCACACCCAGGTTGGGCATTCCCGTGTTGCCATAACCATTCATGCTGTTGCTGACAGCGTTGTAGTTGGACTGCTGCGGGGTGCTGCTGGGCACGTAACCGCGAGGCGACACACTGCTCGTGTTGCGGCTATAGCCCACTGCGGACGGAAAGACATCGGTCAAAATCTGCCACAGTGTTCGGAATCTATATAATTCTTGAGGTAGGTGCCATCATCAGTTTCAAAGGTTATTTTTAGACTATTTATTAGCACATACATATATATCAAATGTAAATAAATTAAACAATTCTTTGAAAACAGTTCCTACAGTCATGCCATGCCTAGACAATTCCCCCCCCCCATACGGTTTGCACAGTAATGCATTTTACTTGGGTTTCATGAGTATGGCCCAATGTGTTAACGTGGCCGGTCCACACAGCTGTGCGTTAAATTCACCTCCATGTATGTAAGGAGGATATTCAGCGTCCCAGCATGTATTCCAGTGTGATTTTTCCCTGTCCTGACCTGAGTGGAGGCAACAATGGAACAGGTGTAAACCTATTATCAGTACACTGGCTAAATTCAGTGTGTGAGATAGCGCTGCATGTTCTGGCAGGCTGGCAGCGGAGAGATGGGGACAGGGTCAGGCACCTCCTGGGATCTATGCTATACACAGCCAGGAAAGATAACGCTGCAGCCGGCCTGTGCCATGATTCATGCTGCTAGCAGCTCGCTAATGTTCGCTAATCGTTGCAAGCATTTTTATAGAAATGTGTATAAGTCATTTTGATATTCGCAGCTGAACAACTAAAGTGGTTAGTGGTTAGGCTGTCTGGAGGGGATTTGGTAGTTATCTCTTAGACTGACAAGCCTCCAGTTTGGCCAGTAAACCACCTTAGTCTGGTTTAAGCTTTTAACCGCAGGGTTCATTGTAATCTACATGCTAATCTTCATGCCACATACCTTGTGAGGTCTCTGAGACGTTGACGGCGAGCTGACCGCCGAAAGAGTTGACTCCCATCATTCCGCCGTGAGAAGCCGTGTTGGCAAGGGACGGGATCTGGTTGTGGTTACGTGGGACGCTGTACAGAGCCTCTGCAATATCTGCGGCCCTCTTCAACAACAGAGGAGTGTCAAAAGGAAAGGGAAGCACAGGTGGGGGACAGAGAGAGCGGGGGGCTCGTCATTACCTTGATACTTACTGCCGTAGGGAGAGTTTGCCGAGGAGCCATTCAAGAAGCCCGGTGAGCTGGGCACACCCAGGTTGGGCATTCCCGTGTTGCCATAACCATTCATGCTGTTGCTGACAGCGTTGTAGTTGGACTGCTGCGGGGTGCTGCTGGGCACGTAACCGCGAGGCGACACACTGCTCGTGTTGCGGCTATAGCCCACTGCGGACGGAAAGACATCGGTCAAAATCTGCCACAGTGTTCGGAATCTATATAATTCTTGAGGTAGGTGCCATCATCAGTTTCAAAGGTTATTTTTAGACTATTTATTAGCACATACATATATATCAAATGTAAATAAATTAAACAATTCTTTGAAAACAGTTCCTACAGTCATGCCATGCCTAGACAATTCCCCCCCCCCATACGGTTTGCACAGTAATGCATTTTACTTGGGTTTCATGAGTATGGCCCAATGTGTTAACGTGGCCGGTCCACACAGCTGTGCGTTAAATTCACCTCCATGTATGTAAGGAGGATATTCAGCGTCCCAGCATGTATTCCAGTGTGATTTTTCCCTGTCCTGACCTGAGTGGAGGCAACAATGGAACAGGTGTAAACCTATTATCAGTACACTGGCTAAATGCAGTGTGTGAGATAGCGCTGCATGTTCTGGCAGGCTGGCAGCGGAGAGATGGGGACAGGGTCAGGCACCTCCTGGGATCTATGCTATACACAGCCAGGAAAGATAACGCTGCAGCCGGCCTGTGCCATGATTCATGCTGCTAGCAGCTCGCTAATGTTCGCTAATCGTTGCAAGCATTTTTATAGAAATGTGTATAAGTCATTTTGATATTCGCAGCTGAACAACTAAAGTGGTTAGTGGTTAGGCTGTCTGGAGGGGATTTGGTAGTTATCTCTTAGACTGACAAGCCTCCAGTTTGGCCAGTAAACCACCTTAGTCTGGTTTAAGCTTTTAACCGCAGGGTTCATTGTAATCTACATGCTAATCTTCATGCCACATACCTTGTGAGGTCTCTGAGACGTTGACGGCGAGCTGACCGCCGAAAGAGTTGACTCCCATCATTCCGCCGTGAGAAGCCGTGTTGGCAAGGGACGGGATCTGGTTGTGGTTACGTGGGACGCTGTACAGAGCCTCTGCAATATCTGCGGCCCTCTTCAGGATGATCTCCTACCACACAGAAACAGAGAAAGGAGAGTTATCGGTTTGTTTTTATAAGAACTTGAGGCCAGAGATCTGAACTCAGTAGGCATCATTTCTTCTAACACTTATGTGTAAATGTATGTAAAACATTTATATATATATAAAAATATATATATAAATATTACTATTTATATAAAACTACTATTTATATATAAAACCATATATCTATATATAAATTGCATTTTTACTATACACAAAAACATATAAATATGGATTTTCTGTCTGTAGGTAAACATAAATGACAGGACGTTTGCATTTGTTTCGCTGTAGTTGGATTGCAGTGTCTTCACCTCTGTGCTACTCGACTGGGGGAAAATAATGTAATGGATAATTTCTTCTGAATATGTATTAGACCTCTCAAGCATAGCTGGACCGCTCAGTAGAATATATTCCAGAAGTGCACCTTTTAGGGCCAAGTTCAAGGTTATCCTCCCATTTAAATAAGCCTGTATATGGCTGTGCACATGTGTTTTGAGTGATTAACTCGTCACTTTGCACCAAGAGCCGTAGCCAGGAATTAAATTGCGAAAAAGCAGAAGAAGAAAAGAAAAAAAACAAGCTTTCACCCGGCTACAGTACAAAGGCCCCCAGCTAGCTTTGAAACATACAGGAATGTAGCAAAAGGAGACCAATGCTAATTTAATTACATCCACCGTGCAAAGGAAGAGAAAAGGTGCTTCATTAGCTTGAGTTTGTACCTGGTTGTTGTGTGGCATCCCGTACAGCGCTTCCACAAGGTCAGCGGCTCTCTTTAGCAACACCTCCTGCAATATACACCCAGAATGCAACATAATCAGTCATAAAGACGTATAAACACCATCAGCCAGTACATTGCACATTAACAATAAGAGTGCATGTGGGTCTGGGTAAATTATAAGCTCTTTATCTCTGGTTGGGAAAAAATACACAAGCTGACGAGCGGAAATAAAACGTTTTTAATTATATATTATCAAATGCATTCTTTTATTTCTTAGTCACATTTCATTTGACTTAGTTAGACTAGTGAAGTGGTGTGTAACTTAAGCTAAATGAGTCAACATAAGGACTTGCGTTTCAATGACGTGGCCTTGTGGGTATTAAACAAACAAACACTAGCATGCCGCACCGAGTCAAACACAGACGCCGCGTTCGCCTGCTAATTCCACGCACTTTAGCTCAGAAGAACAATGAGTCATTTTCCATATCTTAATTAAACTGGCAGAGTCCTCAAAGACAACATCTCACCCCTAATTCATGCCCCAAATTTGCAGAAGAGTTCAATGCCCATTCCTCTTTCTTCAGGACAATAAAGTGAATTAGCTCGGGTTAATCTAGTTCTTTCATAATGACATTAGGAAATTTTTCAATTAACCCTCTTTCTCTGGCTGTTGTAAAGGACTTCATAAACGACTTCCTCTCCAGAGCGGGCTGAGAGGCTGTGCCCTGGGACACGGACGCTGGAAACTCTCGCTTATCCCTGTCTGCAAGCTTTTCCCCGACTTATAACACAACAAGGATTAACCTGCCGCTTATTTTCCCTTCAAAAATCACACCTAAGCTGCCAACAAGGTGCGTGCGGCAGGGACTCCAAAGCGTTTCGCACAGGTTGCCGCTTATTTTCCTCTTGCAAGAGCTACTTTTTGGGAATTTACAATATATTGTTGTAGCATTTTAGCATGACTTGAACTTGCTGACTTGCTTTTTATCGATTTGCAGGTCGCGTTTGAGTGTAACCACATTCACGGTGTTGTCCTTGCGGGTGCGAAGCGTGGAGCGCCTTCATCATGGCTCGATGGATATTTCATTCCCATGCACAAGCGCCATGTTGGATCCTTATTTATCAAGATTAATCACAGGCCTGTGCATTTTATAGAGACGCACTCCAAACCTGAGCCTAACCAGATGACTGCTTCTTCAAATGGGCATTTACTTCTGAAATTGGGGGCTGTGTTTCATGTTGCATGCGTCTAGTTTGCATACAAATAAAGAATTACACTTGTCATTCAGCAGGTAGTGTCAATGAAAGGCCCAGCTGTCCTAGTCCAGCTCTCGGCTCTCTCTAAGCAAGATTAACTGTTTTTCTGAGCCGCTAATAATTACTCATCATCTCAGTCATCATATCACAAGACGTCTTACATGCCTCCCAATTTCACCCGACGATTATCGCAATTAACGTCGCCGAAACCTCGCCCCGGCCGACACCTACTTGAACTTCTCGTCCATATGGCGGCCGAGAGGAGAAGGAGGCGTAAGGATAGTTTAAGCAAACGACGCATACCCTCAACTCTAATCTGTCATTTGCCATGAGGTGCGTTTCCTAATGAACCAGATTTAGCAGCGAGCGTTGAAGTGGGAGCCTATGCGTGGTGAACACGTCGGCCAATCGGCGGAGGAGGCTGTGAATGAGTTTGTTTTGTTCCAGCATGCCCCTCTCATCCTCATGGCCTCACGCTGAGAATATGATTAGCGGTGAGCGGTGTTCGAAAAGCATTTCCATGTAAATTTCAGAGCAGCAGCGTTAAGTGTAATTGACTCCTCTTCTTTTTCCACATCGAGACGAGATTCCAGGTTAGACCGGGAACTATTTAAGCCCGAAACGATCCCAGGGCTTGTTTCGTGACAAATGCGAAGGCTTATTATTACAAGAGCTCATTGTTCCGCCGGTGGATGAGAATCGTTTAAATGGAAAACTTGTTATTATCACTCTTTAATATCGTGAGTGGTATATATCACCACTGTTAAAGAAGCCAAGTGAGGTGAGGGGCTGGAGGTGCTAATGTCATTATAAAAGTGTAAAGCAATTATTCTGTTAGTTCTTGCCTGAGGTGATGAATACATTGAGAAGTGCGGGTCCGATACGTGTAGCTACCTCGCAAAAGCCAAGAGAGAGAAGATGAATTTTAATGCATGGGTAATTGCTCAACATGAATGCATTTCTAATAATTTTTTCTTGGATATTAGATTGAACGGGAAGCGTAATAGATTGGTGTTTGCCAGCTGAAACAGGACGCAAAGAGGCTAATGGAACTGATGAATGTGAGTCTACAGCCGACAGGTTACCACTATATGATTCGCAATAAAGATTATTTGATGGCACGTAAGCGAACGTATGGAGCCTGATCAGATTTTCATTCCAGTGTTTGTCTCAGCCTTATATCGAGACAAATGAATTACACTGATTTCAAACAAGGACTTTAAAAGAAAGAGGATTGGAAGGTCCCTTTAGCAATCTCCTGCCTCATCACATGAGTGACTTCACATATTGCTTTTTACTCTCTCTCGCCATCTTCGTATATAAACGCGTTCATTGGACGCCCCTCCCCTTGGATCGAGCAGCAAATTTTGATTTAATCTAAAATTAGGGAGGTAAACTGCAGTTCCGGGCAACTCGTAGTATGAATATGTTAGGGATTTCTAAAGTATTGGTACTATAAAAAGTAAAACAATTGAGAAATACTTGTGATTTAATGTTAATATTTAGTAGCTGCATGTCCAAAGCAATACATGCACGCCATATCGGCTTTCTGTCGGGCTAAGATCCCCCATCAGACCTTGTGCATTGTAGATCCCTGCCTGAAAAGAAGGAAGGAAAAGGAAAAGGAAAAAAACAAAAACAATCCAGGAATCGATATCAGGGGCATATTATCAACTCTACAGCGGAGTCGAGCAGGCGAGCACGAGTGTGACGGCTTTACCTTATTGCTAACACACTGTGTACATCCCTTCCCCCGAAACCTCTTATTACGACGGTCTGTCTCTTATTGAGAATATGTGTAAGGGTCAATTGCTGCTTTGCGTGGAGCTGGCTGTGACCCTCGAACACGATAGAGGTGCAGACGGCGGTGGTAACTATGATGAATCACTTGGCACTTTCATTTACATGCTGCTGAACTCACATTTGGGTCCATTAGAAGCCAAAATCAAATATTTATGTTGTTTATTGGAACTGCTCTGGTGTGATGGCCCTGCGCAGAGGGTTTACCTGAATTAGAGATGAGTGAAATTGCATGCACTTGAGTAAAGAAAAAAGCCATTTCCATTTATTTTTTGTTATTGATGCTGTTGTGTTATTCTTCTTTTAATATAATATACAAATAATACTAATAATGATAAAAGTATTTAAAAAAATTGAGGCATGTAATCACATACACTTAAGGAAAAAATGCCATATCAGTCACTTTTTTTTGTTATTGTTGCTGTTGTATCTTCTTCTTTTGATATGATAAAATATACAAATAAATTGAGATGTGTGAAATTGCATGAACATCAGGGAGAAAAAAAAACATTTTAATCTTTTTTTAATTGCATGCTATTGTATTTCTCTTATTTTAATATAATAAAATCTATGAAGTATAACAGTAATAATACAATTAAATAAATAAATACATAAATAAATAAATATATATTTTTCCAGGTTCAGAAATGATCAAGCAGAATGGCTTTAAATTATTATTTTTTTGGATAATGGATAGTTTAAAGCATTTACTGGAATGAGATTTCCTGTCCAGAAATTGGCCTCCACAGAGACAGAGAGCCAAGTGTAATTGAAACACATCATGTGGCGCAGGGCAAAGTCTTATGGGTTCTTAGTTTGGTGCATATCTGCGGGACACTAGCGCTGAGAAAACGCCATTCCAGAGCTGTTCAGAGGAAGTTAATGATAGCGGCTGTTCCCATGCTGGGCTTTAATAGATATTTGTATAATATCTGTTATTAGGCCTCCGTGGTGGTCAGCTCTCGCCGAGCACCCACGAACAGGGTACAAAATAATCTCTTAACATATTATTAAGAAAAGCCCTCGGCGCCACGCCGCTCTCAGATGGGAAATTAGCACGTTTTCTATTAGCCGGGCACAAGTCATAGATCCTATCAAAGCTAAATGAGCAAAAAAAAAAAGGAGGGACGAATCAAGGAATAGGAAATAGAAAAGGTCCAACAGGCATGCTTTGTCTTTCATGTCACACATCAAAACAACAGAACTGTGATACGTGTCGACCACATGGGAACTGCAGGCAAACTGCATGGTTTGTGGAATTTAAGTGGGGGGAAAAATAAATAAATGAAGCTAAAAAGCCCAGAGAGAGGGCTTGCCCATATTAACGTGAGCGGAACTCATTTATTAACCTAAGACAAGGACTTTTAACGGAAAGCTCTGTAAACAAAAGATTAAACTGGATCTAGCTTTGGAAAATGAAAGGAAAACAAGACCAAAATAATCACAAATCTGAAAAAGGCCTCTGCTTAGATTACAATCGCCACTGCCTACTGGGGTGGAAAAATACTTAATTGAACCATTTCGAGGTGCCGAAAGTTTGCACGATTCCGGCGGAATCCAAACACGCCGGATTGCATAGTGATGACTTGCCAAAAGCGATTGCATGCACTTCCTCATCTAGCCAGTGAATTGTTTCCTGTTTTGACATTTCTATGATAAATAGCTCTTTCACACACACACACACACACACACACACACACACACACAATCACTAACCTTGGGCAACCTCTCCGGATCACCTGGATGTCTGGGAATGACCTTCTGCAGTCTCTGGAAGCCGTAGTCAATAGTTGGTTCGTTCAAAGCTAAACCGCAAAACAAGAAAACGCCATCCGTTAGCATCCAGCGCAGGCAAAACAAATGAACAGATTTGTGTTTTCATCATAAATGTTATTACATTCGCTCTTGAGAATCATGCATTTTATTCCAGATAGGTCTGAGCATTTGAATAAAAGGTAATAACGTGCTGTGCAATACTCCATCAGAGCCACATCTATCACCTCTCCTATTTGAAAGAACGAGGCCTATAATTGATCAGATAAATTTGAAGGAGTTAGCTGATACATTATGAATGAAACAGGCTCGCTCGTACAAACTCACACACACACGCTCGATTGCGACTGTCAACTCTGTGAAGTCTGCATCAGTCCTGCTTCCTGAAGCACCCACTGGATTTATGGGCAACGGGCGATGATGACATATGTCTGGCTATTGCACCCCTTCAGATTTATCCCTCTTTCTCGAACTCTCTCCGCCATCGTGCGCTAAAGCAAAGCAGGCAGGAGGAACACTTCATCTTATGGAGCTTTAATAATCTGTGAATGGTTGACTACAAACTGATGTAGGGCGCTATCATTTCACAGCTGTGCCGGGACTGGCCTCATGAAATTGCTGGCCACAAATAGTAATTAATCTTTTCTTTCACACTCACACATGACGCACACACACATGTTCCCTCCCTCTCAAATTGGAATTTTGAGTATGAAGTGCTCAGGTTATAAATCAGACAGAGCTGCTCCGTATACAAGTGCATGAATCATAATCTCAACTTCCTACTACCGCATGCATTGTGTTTAACAAGCTTTAGAAGAGCGCATGGAGGTCTATTGCGGTCACACTAGACTTTAAGCATGGGAAATTATTTTCAACAAATATCAAATGTGTCACACTCTAGGGCGTCTTTTTTTTTTTTTTTTTGCATAAAATATTTTTAAATGAATAGTGAGTAGTATTTGCCCATGCAAAAACTGTCAACACAATGCTATGATTGTTTCGGTGGTTGTCAAGTTGTTGCAATGCAGCTGGTTTTTAAAGTTAACATGAAATTTTCTGAAAATTTCTAAATTCATGTTATAGATCTTATAGTGAACAATTCATCTGTGCATATATTTAAAAAAAAAATTGACCTAACGTTTAATCAAAATGACATAACTGGACCAGATGAGGGGGAAAAGCATTAAATATATGACTTAATGTAGATATATGATTTAATATACCCTCATCCATAACATAAACTTGATCATAAATGTGTGTAATTTCTGTCACTAACATCAACAACCAGAAATGCACAAATAATAGTGACTGATTTCAAACAGGTTTCCTGAACACTAATCTGCCATTGGCCAGACATACAGATAGCCCCGCCCCCAAATGCATACCATTGGTTGTGGCTATATTAGAATGGACATAAAAAATGACACAGAAGGAAGAAAAGATCACAAGAGGAAAGCAAGCAGAACATCAGCATAAAAGTATTATCAGACATGAATGTAGATGTCGTTGTCAGTGATGAGGCCGTATGAATCAATGCGCTTTTCCTTTTTGAGAGATCAAATCTGTCTGTCCCCTTAGTCAGCACGCTGTTCGCCGCTGAACTCTGACGGAAACGGGGAGAAACAACTAAAGAACTAAAGCAGAGAATGAGAGATGACAGCCTGAGAGGAGAAGATGAGCATATTAGACAGGAACTTCCTGGAAATAATTGGGTGACTTTATGATGAAGTGCTACAATTACATCTAAGTGTAGTAGGGGGCGGCAATCCAATCAATTTGATTTGATCAATATCAGGACAGTGCTTGTGTTTTGGCGCACACGTATGCGTGTCATCGTGTGACAGCAGTGATGCTATTTGACATGCCATCTTGCATGGCTGAAGACAAAGTAGCGTGCAGGAATCCGAAGTAAGATGTCGGCTTGTTAATAAAGCATTGATCGGGCGTATTGATTTTACATGACATGGCTTTCACAAGGATGTAGCTCTCTGACGCACACCTTCACCTCCCCTTTTCCTTCTCCTCTCGTCTGTCGTTCCTAGACGGACACCCTCCACCTCTCCGAGATGTAAATGTTTGTATTACAGCACTTCATTATGCCTGAATTTGCCCATATGAGGCTATCCATCATTTTGGCCCGTTTTTCATGTCTGGCGCCTGGAACTACACAAATGGATCATGCACTTTGACACTAGCCCTTCAGAATGTGTATTTGCCCTGGGACACACAATAAAAGTACCCGGTGACATTAAATATGGCCCAAAAGTGGGCAGATTTACAGCCGTTCTGATGGCACTTTCACACAGCGCAGCCCCGAGCAGCAACATGTTGTTCTGCGCTCTGACATTGAGGCTTTGCTGATGAAGGAATGTGTGCGGTTTGATAAATGTATCGGAACAGTGGGCGCTAAACGCTCTTCAGTTATTGATCTGATGCTAATGCAGTAAAAGAGGTCAGTGAGACCTTCATTAGCGCAAGACAGTCCCTCACCTCTGAGATCCTCCACCTCAAACACACCAGGAATTATTAACTACAGCTGGGTGAAAAACACACTGATTTACTATGGTAACCACAATTTATTGTACCAAATACCATAGCATAACTGCAACAGCATTGATTTTAGCCATAGCACTTGTCATAAAAAAATAATCAATTAAAATAAAAGAGTTAAATAGTAATCATGGTTTCTAGCAAAATACTACAACATATCTATAATAAAACTGTTTGATTGGCAATACACAGCAATAAATAAATAAACAGACAGACAGTAAATAAACTTGATATAAGCAAATTAGTTATGAAAAATAATTAAATAAAAATATAGTAAAAATTGTAATTAGTTTCTTGCAAAATACCATAACAACTCAAACATAAATATAATATTAGCCATTAAATTAGTAATTAAAAAAATAATACATGAATAAATAAATTTTAAAAAAGAAATTAAATGTTAATTATATTTTTAGCAAAATACCATAGCTACAATAACTGTTTATAAAAATAATAAATAAATAAATCAGAAAAAAATGCCTATAAAATCATATCTACCAAAATAGCATAGCTAAAATAGAAATGTTTAATATTAGCAATAAAAATAGTTATGATAAAAACATTTTTTTATTAATTGACTAATTAATTACAATTAATAGTTTATTTTTCCCAAGTAGGAACAACATCTACATTTTGCATGGTTTTTAGGTGGTTACTTACTGATCCAAGTAATAAAACGTCCACCCTAAAAATATTCTGATCTCTAGATATAGCTCAATGTAAATCTATTGGATTTTTTCCACCAATTTTATCACCCACCAAGTGAAAACCAAAAGCCGGATCACTTTGTGTAAAGTAATACACAATTTAAGGTGTCATTCATGTCTGTAGCACAAATGGTGCACTTAAGCCCCATATCAAACATCACTAAGAACTCTAGTAGCCATGATATTTTTGTGGAAACGATGGTTACCATGCTAAAAAAAAAAAATTATAAGGGGAGTACTGTTGCAATTCCGAAAACATAAAATTGATAAAAATGACAGAGAAATGAATGGAAGAAGAAACAGATGTGGTTTTGGTGTGTGTGTGTGTGGGGGGGGGCGTTCGTGCTACTGGGCCAGCTGGGAAATATGGAGAACAGATTGAGCAATAACAGTTTAAATCCAGACAGACTCCTGCAAGCATCTCGCTTCTCCTTCACTCTCACATCGTTGTACTATAAAACACTTTTTCTCGTTTTTTCATATCTTCCAGCCCAGGCCTGAGGCTAAGCCCCTCCCACTGGCCTTTGAGCCGGCCCCCCAGCCCCGGGCTCGGCCAATCAATAGCACTTTCCTGTTTAAGAGCTGGGTAATTATGAGGTGGGGAGAGTAGGTGACCTTTCACCTGTTCCGCATTACTTTGCTGATATTAAGATAAATTGCCCGATTTTGGGTAAACATATGCTGCAATTCAGGCTGTCAGCGCCGGTTTGCTCAGGGATAATTTGTATTGATCTCTCCGTTTCTTCCCAATTCTGCTTACTGACCTCACGGATAATGAGAGAGAGAGAGTGTAAGTGCTGGATATGGCCGTAGTCACCTCTGCTTTTCACCGCATATGTGTGTGAGAGTATCTGGAAGCCTGGCGTATGTCAGTGGCAGAGTGTTTTGCTTACGTCTTCATTTGTCATCCATTTTCTGTTTGTTTGTTCTATCCATCCGGAATGGAAAGAGGGGGGCCAAACGCCGTTTAGCACTCAAGCATAACTGAACACGTTAAATCAAATCAGGCTCACGTCTCATACGGGACCGTTATGAATTATGGAGCCACTCGTATAAAAGGGAAATATGCTTGCTAATGAGCTAGCATGTTTTTTGGGCCGCCTCGCACCCGAACGAGCAGAGTGAATGAACAGAAGGGTTTGCGTTTGATGGATGACAAATCTAAAGCTCCTTGGGCTGGTCATCATGTTTAGTTGTTTTTTTCACCCCTCATTTGTAAAAGAGAATGTTAAGCACAATCTGCCAGGGACTTAACGTAAAACAGCCTCTGATTTTACGTCCAGAGAGAGTCTGTGTGTGTCTACATGTCGCCTGCTCGTGTATGCGTGTGTGTGTGCGTGTCTCCATATATTTCAAGATTGAGTGTTTTGACCTTGTTCTCGCAGACTGTATATATTGTCATTCTTCAAAGCTGACACGCTAGAGTGCGGCAGATACTAAACTGTGACACGTTTTTATTTAGCAATAAGAGAAGCGTCCCATAGTAACATCACTGGGAAGTGACACAATCGCAATCAATCACAATAAAATGCAACTTCACGGATTCGCAAAGTTACGAGATGATGAAAACTTGCTAAATATACCGTGAAAAAAACTACTTCCACACTGGTGATTTTATGCAAAATCTGGATTCAAATGGTAAAATACTGAATTGGAAACTTAAAAATATGATCAAATTAGCCAATATATTAAATAAATGATGTTTAATAGACACTTTACACTGGAGTACTGGAGAAACGCAAAACATGGTAGAGAACAACCAAAGTTTTTAGGGGAGTAAACCTAATTCATTCTGAAGACTTTAGTGTTGCAGTCTGGGTAATGAAGTGTTCTTCCACTGACTATCGTCCATAAAATGAAAGTTAATTAAATATATTGAAATATATAAATAATCATCTATCTATCTATCTATCTATCTATCTATCTATCTTTTTTTTAATCCCATAATGTTGTTTCATACTTGTAAATGAAAGACAAAAAAAATAAAGTTCTTTGAATTTCCATCCATTGTAACATCCTTAAAATGCATATTCTACACATTTCTGCATTCAATTCTGTTCAAATTCTTTTCATTTGGTTAAAAAAAAATCTGTGCTTGCATTCCAGACGTCCATTACATCCCGTGATGATAAGAGTGTATCTTTGGCTCTGATAATGAATGGCTTTCTGGCTGTTGCTCTCTATTACTTTGTCTAATTATCCTTAACTGCTGCGAGCTTATCTCTGCCCCACCTCCACCATCAAGAACCACTTTTCCACTTTTTTTTTTTCTTCTACAAACACAAATCAGAAAGGGGAAACACAAGAGATTTTAAAACGGAGAGAGATCTAGAATAGTGCTGCCCATCTCGGGATTGTCAAAAAGTTTCTTAAGGGAACAGAGAACGCCTGACTGTTGTCAACACGCACTGTGAAAACAAAAACATAGAAAGGAAATGTCTTTTAACACGGATTGCCCATTGTTCCACAGCTGAGCGACAGAGACATGCAAGAAACAGAAAGAAAAAAATGAAAGAGGAAAGCATCAAAGGCCAAAGAGAGTTTCTAAGTTGAATGCAGCATAATAAAAACAGGAAAACATTCATTTGTTCCAGCACAGCTGCTGGATTTCACTCTAAATTAGGTAAATTTTCATTGCAATTATGACCATCTTCCTGCAACTGCCCGACCAAGAGATGTAGTAATAATTCAGTTACTTTTATTTAGTGAAAACAGACCACCTTCATAATTAGGATTTCTTTGAACTGACCCGAAATATAATCTGAGAGAAGGACTATGGCATTTTTTTGCTCTTAATAAAAGAGAGATATACACATAGGCGTGGGAAGTGGGGGTGCTGCAGCTGTGGGCAACTGTTTAACTGTTCGGAATAAAAAAAGAAATCGGAGCGTCTATTTACACTAAGTGCAAATAGCCCACATTGTTGGCAGAGGCTATTTACACTAACTCCACCCACCAACGTGTGATTGGGATAGTCAACATTTCAAAAGACGGTCATCAATTGTCAGATTCAGTGGCATAGATGGTAAAGTGTGTGTCATACTCTTTTTGGCACGTTCGACCCGGATTCGAATCTGCCTTTTTGCGAACTTTTTTTCTCCCTTTCAAATTTCAAATTACATCAGAAAAGCATTTATTTTTTATAAAAATGAAGGAAATAATCAAAAAGTTAAAAAAATATATATATATTGGGTAGGGTTAGTATAGGTGTAGAGGGCTTTTGTCCCACTAAGGTGGCATCCATTTAATAATTTGAATTAAAATTAAAATTTACACTCTAAGTTATTATTGCATACTGTTTTATAATGTATTACAATGCTGAGGTGCAGAATAATTGCCACTATTTGCAATAAGTAATTAGCAGAATACCCTGCTATTTTAACATAGTATAAATATAATCTATAGCTATTTGCACTCAGTGTAAATAGCATATCACTAAAAATACTGCTATTTTCACGTAGTGTAAATAGCATGTATCGCTAAGAAAATATGCTATTTTCACCTAGTGTAAATAGCCTCTATCGCTATATATCGTATATATATATACACACACATTTTAATCACATTTTATTACATATAAAAAATAAGTGTCTATATCATCAAATGTTATATGCATTAAATCTAAATGTGATATCTATCATGTAAAAAATGTAAAACATAATAATAAATAAAATAAAATAATAAAATATATAATATATAAAATGATATAGTACAAAATATAAAATATTTTAAAATAATATTTATATATAAACTTAGACTGGCAGTGTATAAAACACTTTATTAAAAATACTAATGTTAGGTGACTAAATAAAGTGTGCTAGGCCATGTGATTTCTTCTTTGCTGCACAGGTGCCATGCTAATACTGCCTGAACCAAAAGGTTCAAATGAAAGCGATTTTAAGGATTAAAGTGGAAAAGAATGAAGGATGGACATCTAAAAGGGGAAAAATTAGCTGATGGCTGACTAGTTTTGTACTATTACAGTGCTTTGAATTTCAAGCCTGATTTGAGGGGAAAAAAAAGCAAACTAGTGAGGAAGAGGGGGAAAAAAGTGTGGTTTTCGGAGAACATAGTGAGCCGGAGCTCTTCAACGTGCCGCTAACTTCTTCATTTTATTGCCAGCTGTCTCCGAGGAAGCTATTTCATCTCCGAGAAATTCAGATACTCCGGAAATTAAAATTTCAAAGATCTGTGGCGTGAAAAAAAGAGAGTGTGGGAGGAAAAAAAATCAATGGAGGCAGATCAATGCTCATAGAAATTTAATGAACTTTGAACCGATACAGGCATGATGATGAGAAAGAGAGAGCGGGGGCCGCTCGAGCCACCGATAAAGTGTCGACAGGACAAGAGAAGCCCACTCTCACGATCTAGGCCGTTCATATTTTATTTCCCTGACAGAAATTATATTTCAAGTCTATTTCTGTAACAAGGAAGGTTAAAAAAGACCCCCACCCCTTCCATTTCTCTTTTCCTCCTCCTTTTGTCAGCATTCTCCATCCATGTGACTCACCTCCGGCGGATCTGACTCAAACCCAGCGCTTTAACGGCTTGCCGATATCAAATCGAATTGGGTTCCGCCTTCGCCGATACCAGACGCAAATGAATATTGTAAAATGAAGATCAATACATGGATGAAGTGGAGGGGGGGGTCGATGGGCGCTAAATTGTTGCTGCATTTCATCCTCATTCTAGATGAGTTGTGTTTTCCTTTGCCGGTCAATACTTTGTGGCTTCTCTCATTAATCTATAAATAAATTTGGCGATGAATGTGGCGCAAGGGTTAGGCCCGGGTCAGAGGGCTGCAAACGGGAAGATGTTTGGGAACGAGAGAGCGCCCCATCCATCAGAACGAGTGCTGGCCACTGGAGCATGACTAATTTCTCTGACTTAGTGAGGACAAACCTATTTAAAGCTGCCAGAGGTAAAAAAAAAAATGGCCTGAGCCAAAATAGCAACCAGCAGGGCCAATTATACCCAAATCGCCCAGTGCAACTCTCTTTAAGGAGAGAGGGTTCATTCGACTTGACAAGGAAACTTTGTGATTTATCAGGGCCGCTGGCCAATCAACAGGCCGGGAGCTCGGAGCCCTTGGAGAGCCCGAGAGCACGCTGTGGTCAAAGTCTCGGGGAGCCGAATGGGGTGACGTTGTCACCGGCGTGATAGACAAATGAGTCTCGTTAGAAGTGGGCAAAAAGCGAGGAGGGGTCTTGAGACTGGGAGAGGAAAAAAGCGAGAAACAGAAAGCAAAAAAAACGCTTGACTCGTACTAATAACAGAACCGATCCAGAGCGGTCACGGCGGGTTAAAAGACGGAGCACCCTGTCACGCCGCAGGTTTGGAAATTAGCAAATAATGTTCCCGAGCCCTGATAAATGTCTGACGGGCCTCCCTCGCAAATCATTTTTTAACATTTTGATGCATGTCTACAATCCCATCGGAGGAAGGGAAAAGTTTACTGGCCCTCGAATGTGCCGTGACAAATGAAGGCCGGTAAATGTACGATTTCTGTATGAAGTATAGTTCATTTTCACCAATTCTGGTAAATGGGTGTCACTGATTAGGACAAATAGTCTGGAAGGGTGATAGCTCCTGCCGTACGTCTCTATTCCTCTCTCTCTTTCTCTCCCTGGCCTCCAGTGGAGCGTTAAGGCCGTGGTCACCAGTGACCATGCCTAAATAGAAAGCAATAGTTTTGATGCAATTAGAGTCCGACGTTGAGCTTTATTTATGGCTGGTGTCATTGTTCGGAATGGTTTGTAAAAGCGCTCAGGAGGCCTGGCTCCGTTAAAGCGTCTATTAGAGCCGGAGCGCTCACATACATATATATCTTAATTTATATCTCTCACTTTCCCCTTGTTAGGAGCCAAAGGAGATCATTGCTGCCTCCAAATTTGGGTCATAGAGACAGACGGAAAGTATTTCCACGTATACTCTGTCATTCCAATTTTGTTGATAGGGATGTACCAGCTTATATTTAAGGTACTTTTGAGACCGAGTCTCCCAAAAAGGCACTGTGACAAAGAAAAAAAAAGGCAATTCTGACAGCAGCTTAAGGCAAAATTTGAAATCATTTTGTATTATCTATTAAAACAAAGATAGATATTAAAAAATATTTATTTTTATTTTGTTGTGTACATTGTGTACTACTATATATAAGTGCACAATAAAATAAAAAATAAAGCTTTTTAATAACTATCTTTAATCTCTATCATTAATATTAAATTAAATTCTGAATTACATACATAAGAAAATAGAAATAAAAATAAAAAATAAATAAAATAAAACATTATATTTATAGTTATCTTTTATTTTAATATAAAATATAATAATATTTTATAATTAATATTATTATTATTATTAAAAATAAAATATATGTCCTGGTCCAAATTCCTGTTTCAATAGAAAATACATCAACACAAGAAAAAAACTGCACTCATCAAGCCATTTCATGAGAAATTTAAAGCGAACATCTGGATGGGCTTTTTAAAATAGCCAGATCAGCTAAAGAGAGCATTTGCGAGTTGAGAGCTATTGGCAAAGGGACAAACACAGCCGTCCTGCTTTGATTTATTTATTTTTTTTCCTTTTTTATGGACCCTTCTGACAAACTGTTCAATGCCAGACCTGATCAATGGATAACCAATACAGGTATCAGATGGCGCAGCGGTGGCCTTGTGTTAACAAAAGTCATGATCGTACAAACATACAAGGTTAAAGCTGAAAAAAATAACAGAACACACAAATCTTTGAAGGATACAAAGGGATGCAGACTCAATAAACCACTGCAGTGTTTCCTTTTAAATAAAGACGATAAGAACCCGGAGCCGTAAATAGCCCTAACACACACACACATGCGGTAGATCTGAGTGTTAATGGACGGCTATTGAATAACACTGTTTTAGGCCCAGTTCTGGCAGCTCATAAACTACCGGAGACCCGTTTGCGTAACCTTATGGGATGCCGACATCCCATCACAGGCCCTCTTTAATGTCCCCAGGTCTTGGTGGATCTCTGCGGCGTGTTTAATTTCACTGCTGTTTAGCTGTGTCAAAGAAAGAGGCGTTGGAGAGTACCGGAGGACATTAGGAGCCGCTTTCAGAGTCTGAGCAGAGTAATTTGTTTAAAGAGCATTGACCTCTGAGACAGGCGGCTTGTGTTGGCCGTGATGGAGGAGAATTATCGACTCTTAAAGTAGCACGGCACTCTGACATGCGATTGCCGCCACATCTGAGCGAACACGAAGGACCTTTTACAACACCTTCAGCACTGAAACTATCGCAGGGCGATGAAGCTTTCTGAGGGAATCTCACAAAAAGCCATCACAGACATAAACACATTTTCCCCATAATGCAAAGAATAAACAAAAAATAAATAAATGATTATATTTATATTATAATCATTGTATTATTTATATTCATGATTATTTAAATTAAACACTGTATTACACTAATTTTACTGAAATATATAATTGTTGTAAAAAACATAATGCATTAAAAATCCTTAAAAATTAATGAATATGCACACATAGGGCTGATATGCACGTATTTTGTGAAATTCACCCTATACTTCACCCAATGCATCATGATTTTAAAGTAATATTAGATATTTATTTAAATAAACCTCCTAAATATGCATTTAAAAAAGCAATTTAAGTAAATGGTGAAATTACAGCATACATCACTCAACAGATGGTTGCTGTAAGCTAGTAATGATAAAGGCCATATCTGAATGTACTACGCCCCTGCATAAGGAGGTCACAGCACTGTATTTATTTGGCCGTGATTTATCAGATGACAGCGAGGGTGTGTTTGACTCAGAAACAAGAGGGTGGTCAGCATGAAATGTTGTAACGCCCAACAAAAACACTGTTTGTACCTTTTTTCCTTAATGACTTTGTAAAATATCCAGCCTTTACACAATTGAGCAAATATCCACAAATAAAGAGAGAGAGAGAGCGAAAGCTGTAACTAGTGAAGGCTTTTAGCATTTCCAGTTCAAAGCATCTGTTTATGAACTAATTACAGGCATAAACTCGAGCAATTTGTTTCGATCGATAGCACTTACAAGTGTTTAAGAACTGAAGAAGAGGAGAAGAAAAAAATGAAATGTAGAATGAAGAAAATAAAGAAAATAATCATAATTACAACAACTGTTTTTTGATATAGTCGCATATTTAAGAACATTCATTCATAAATATGCTTTGAAGGGGAACTTAATTGACTTGAAATGTCAACCAGTTTGATTAAGCCTTATAACAGCATGGATTGAATCCAGTCTAGCATGTGTGTGTGTGTTCTGATTTGCCTGTCATTTGTGACCTCAGAGAGGGAGGTGAGGCATTATGGGGATTGCAGTTCAGAAGATGAGAGGGACGGGGCGTGTAGTCTGTGACTTCCCTCCTTTAATTTGAGGGGATAATTAACTAAGTCCTCAAAATCTCCGCCAGTAATTATATCTCCTCACTGATGAGCAGGAACAAGGATCAGTGAGGGAAAACAAACAACAAACATCTCATGAAGACAGGGGAAGGTGGGGTTGACAGATGATGGTTTGTCTTCTATAATGGCCTCCAGTAAACTTTGAGTAGGCGATATAATTATACAGTATAAACGTCTGTATATACTGTTTATATAAACTATTTTTTAATTATTTATGGTGATTTACACACCAAATAAGCATTGAAGTAATTAAATATTTGGTAATCTCTAAAGAACTTAAAATTTGTTTAAATCTAGAACACAAGACTTGACGGTGCTTTAGAAGCTTGTCTGTTAAACACACACACAAACACACTGCATGTTTAGTCATTGATTGACTAGGCAGCAAAGCAGCTGTTTTGATTTTGAACACAGCCCAAGTTTTACTATGATCAGTAACTATGGTTACCACAGTCAGTTTTTGTTAGGGCTGATGACGCACAGGCTCGTCAAAACATTATAATGTGTGCTGAATTTGACACAGACTCACTATTTTATGCTTATTAGCATTAGCACATGTTTGGTCCCTGAGTCTCTGTGGCTTTAACGATGGCAGACATTAATGTCTGAGCAGGTCTGGTATTAGCCGGCCCCGTGTTCTCGGGTTTCATTATCGCAGGGGCTCGTTGGCCTCTGCCCTGCTCCTGCTGAGAGGGTTAAATGTGGGAGGGAGAATCCGCCCACAGCCTCTGTGGGGCTGAGATGGGGAACAGCTGCCTGGGGGGACCGGGGCCCCTTCCTCACCTCCCTCTCTCTCTCTCTGTGTAATTTTCTCTCTCTCCCTCTCTCTCTCGGCCTTGACATTCCTGAGTGTGAGAGTAATTCCTGATGATTATCTCATTGTCCTACTCAATTTGGGATCAGGCACACTGCTTCCAGGTCAAACACGGTGTGACCGTGTAACCTCCAGTATCAGCTGTACCGAGGGAGAGAATACTCTCATCTAAGACCACGTAAAAACACAATCGGCCCAAATGCCGCACAAAGCGCAACCTTGTGAGCTGGTCACACATAGGTACGCACACATGAGTAACCTGGGCGACAAGAAACACTAGTGTTTTTGTGCAAAGTAGAGGACAGGGTGCAGGAGAAAGGGGTCGGAGATATGTTGTCAGGGTTGGCAGCTGCCCCCAACTCCATTGCCCTGCCTAAGATGGAGGAGATATTGGGTTACAGAGGCATGCATCCCACGATGGGGTTCAGCACTTAAGGATGGAGCCAAAGATGTGAGAGAACCAACTGAAGCTCACCTGTATACACAAATCGCCCCGGTGCACCTTTGCAGAACTGCTTGGACTTGTAGGACAAGGTGACCTCTACGACGCCCGGGATGTGTCTTGGAGGGGTCTGCACTCGGATGGCATGGGGCGTAATGAGCTACGAGAAACAATGGGAAAAGTTGGTTAGGACCATGCAAACTGCACCAATTGCTGCATTGTTTTGAACAACTGGAATCCAATGAAACCCTTCAAAAATGTTTCTTGTTGTTTGAGGGGTTTTTGTTTACCTAGAGCTCAGAAATAGGGCATTCTTAAACAGTTGCCAAACTAGGTTAGGATTGTGCCAGTTGTTGAATAGATTCGAAGGCCACAGTGGTACATTAACCTGTCAAGGAGAAGCCATTCAAAAACCAACTGCAAACCTTCTTCGTTTTTTTCTCCTCGCTTTAAAGTTAACGTCAGCAAACAGACCTTGGATTACACCGAGCCAAGGAAAGGCCAAGGGGCAGGAGTCCTGCTAAAATCACCTCCATATGTCTTTCCTTCACTGTTTTCCTTGCTTTCCCTGGCTCGTTTTTCCCCCTCTGAGATATTTCACCCCTAATTGTTCAATTGTTTTGCAAGACCTCACGGTTCGGCAAGGAACACGGCGGAGGCCTCTGTGGACTTATTGTGGGGCTGTTTAGCATGCAGTTTGTTTATCTAACTCCTTATCTGCTCTTGTGATTAAACTAGGAAAAGAAAAATAATAAAATAAATCGAATAAACAAATGCTGATTGGCTCGTTGAGGCTCCAACCGGCAAATATATGCCAGACAGCTTTATCAACTCATAAAGGAACACACTAACCTGAAATCTTTATTAGCTCCGAACTAATTACTACGCAGCTTCGGCATCCCTTTAGTTCACTCTTATTTATATGTTTATGTGGCGTGAAATGAACAAAAAGTAAATGTAAAGAGACAATAAACGGACGCCAGCGTAATTGCATTAAACCTGTAGAAGCCGGGCTTCATAAACTGTGTATAATCACAGTTTTCACGTAATCGCTTTTTATAGAATCTAATGAAATTCATTAGAAGGCTGTTACAGAAACAAATGGCTGGGCAAATACCTCATGCACAATAAAATGGTTTTACGCCAAAGTCTTACCTCACTCCATACTAGCATGGTGCCAAACACGACCTGTAGTCCATCGAAGAAGTTATCGCCAATGATGATGACCGTGGCTCCTCCAGTGGTCCAGCCTTCACTGGGGCTAATGGCCTTTATGCACGGGGTAGCTGCTTATAACAGGACAAAAAGCACAACTCTCAGGATCCCGCTTTTGTACGGACATGCGCTAACCACATGCAGATCACGTAAAGACAAAAGGCCTGCGTCGTACATCAACACTTCCGTGTAGAAATCGGCCATTAAACTGTTCGCTAACACAATGAGAGGGAAAAGAAAACATCGACTGATGCGCCTAGCCCCCATCTAGCAGATAAACCACCATACGGATACGCTAGACCAAATGCAGCCGTTACTGATGATTAAGCACTGTGTGAGCTAGGACTGTCGATTTATCTGTCGGGCTTTCACAGATCTGACATCAGTCAATCAAAAGGTTGCACGTATGGAGAGCGCAGAAAAGCGGGGGTTTGATTTTTCATGCACCCGCTAATTGGGTCGAGCCTTTTCATCCGCAAACTTCGCCTTTGGTTTAAAAACTTCCAACTTTCTCCTCTCTTCCAACCCTTTATCTCCCTGTTTCTCTTATCTTTTGGTAATGATTACTTTTTGGGGTCTTTAAAATCATATTTTAGAGAAGATGAGGTGGGATTTGTAGGTTTACGTTTGAAATCGCGCTAATGGTGACAAACACGTGTTCTTAAATGAGAAAATGAGGCCGTGGCTCTGACCCCGCCTTTGTCGGGAAGTTAGCCAATGGCTCATTAGCATACATTATTGTACTGCCCCCCTCCACCCCTGCGGAGTCGAGAGGTGCTATCACAGCTGTAAGCGGTCAGAGGCCCAGGGCGACTCGACCCCCCGTTAACATCTTAGCGCTGCACGCTTTGATCAGCTTTTCCTCTTCACTGTGTTGACTCTGTTCCGCCACCCCCTCCAAAGCACCTTTTGAATACGAACTCCAGTGCAAAGAGAGCGCAGATACAACAACACGCCGCTAATACTGTCCAACAATTCAACCGCAACAGTAGCCCTTCACCTTGAGCTGTTTTGATTTTATTTTACAGCTTTCCCTGCCCACTCTCTTCATTTCTTTTCCAGGAAAAAACAATGGCATTGTGCTTTTAGATTTTAAGGTCTCAGGGAGATTATTAATAATGCACAGAAAATGGTTGGCGTCTTTGGAAACCCTCTCAGCTTAGAATCTCTCCCCTCCATTAAAAGTGTCTGAGATCATTTTCATCAGCCCACAGACTCTGACATCATTTTATCACCAAAAAATATTCAATACACCACTTATCCAAATACTCATGTTGCTCTCAGTTTTTTTAATAATTATAAACATATGTATTGCATATTATAAATAGTTAAAATTTATATAAATAAAACTATATTTAAAATGATATATTATTTATGTAATAGTTTTATAAATAAAAGTATATATTATACATTATTATTAATTTAATTTGATATTAATATTTTTTTTTTATAATTTTGAAAGCCCATTGTTGATTAATATGTTTAATATATTTAAAGAATAATTTAAAATGGGATGCTAAAATCATTAAAATCATATCATAAATAATAAAATATGACTACATAAAAATTCTTACATGATTTTTTTTTTTTTTTTAAAGGAGACCCTAAAATCTCTATAATAGTC
>NW_015548192.1:397238-422238 GCF_001515605.1 Sinocyclocheilus anshuiensis
TAATCCCTATGGCTTGGGGTCCTTTGACTTGTTTGCCTGTTTAATGCGTCACAAGGTGAATAACAGAAGTCGTAGCACAGGTCTGGGACACGTTACATGCCCAAATGTAATACTTAAGGTTAGGGGTTTGTTCATGTACTTCATAAGCTCCACTAATAACGCAATAAATGATATATTTATGACTGTTACACGAGGTAAACCTGCAGGGTTAAGCATTTATGTGTGCAGGTCTTTCTCTCTCCTGCCTCTTTGCTGTTCCAGCAGCCCTAGTTAATCAACATTTGGTATTGTTGTGTAGAACAGCCCAGACAAGCCAGCTCTCTTTGTTTGCCTTAATGTTGGACTAGTGGAGGTTATATTTACTCATTCCTCTCAGCTCCCAGAGCACCAGAAGCCCTGAGCTCGCTCACACACACACTGGGAGCTTGCCCTTAACTAGAGCTGTTGACTTCATGCTAATAAGTTCATACAAATTTTCATTTCTGAGGCTTGGGAATGACATTTGCTTTTCTTAATTGCAGGCAGAGCGTTTGAAAGAGGATCAAGTCTCCAAAGACAGACACGACTCCTCATAGGGACTGACCTTCATCAGCGCAACCAATTATAGCAAATCATTCACCAAAAATTACAGTAAACAAATTTACTTTCTGTAGGTGAGCAGAAGGAAAGGAGTGCGTGCACGTGAGCGTGTCTGCGCGTGTGCGAGGTGAGAACAGGCCCACGAGAGGGGCAGTCTGGCAGCTGTGGCCTGAGATCACCACGCATTGCCTCGGAATTCGTAACGCTCCACCCCCGCCATCCCAGAGAAAGGGCTGCCAGACCTCTTGCCCCTCCGCCGCAGAGCATTTGCATACATTCTGCGCGAATATAGAGAGGGAACATGTGTTGAATGGGAAGCATAAAGGAGTGAATTACACAGCCTGTGTTCGTCAGCTAATGATATACGTGCGAAATGCACTCAAGCAGATGATGGAAATTGGAGAAAGCGGACATGGTCTATGGCGGCCCGAAGAGGCCAAGTTCAACACTCCACTAGGAAGTGACGGGCAGGAACGTGTTTTAGCATTGGAGAACAATTTAGCAGGGGATATAGATTGGTCTGTGTTCGAAATAGAAACTAACATTACATGGAGTATCCCACAACGCATTTAAATTATTTTTTTTTTTTTTATTGGTTAGAACCAATAATATAATAAATAATATATTTAATGTATTTAATAAATATAAAATATAATAGGGTATTTATATAATATTAATATAATTATATATGTAATGTTAATACAAGTATAAATATAAGATAATATATTAAGTATTATTTATCACATTTAAACATATTACAAATTTTATTTATTTAAAATTCAATATTTAATAAATATGATATTAAAATGTCGTGGTAGTAAATCATGCATTCTTTAGTATTTAAAATTGTAACTATTATTTAATATTTAAAATATTATATTAATTGCTGCAACAAATATTGCATTTTTACACAAACAATTTAAAAATGGCAAAATAACCATTTATTTCTAAGATAATAATTGGATGCCACTCACATGCAACATAAAGAGATCATGTGATTCCAAATTTATTTATAAAATATTTATAATTTTTGATGGTCACCATTTCACTTACTATTTATAAAAATAGTATCCAGTATACATGTGCATGTTATTGAGACTATAAATCAATAAAGTGTGGTAAAGTTCATAAGAGAATAAAAACGAATACTAAAATATAAAATTAGCATTCCAAGAAGGAATCTGCATGCATGCATGGATGTATAAATGTATTGACTAATTTTATGGTAGTTCTTTACGCTCAGAGAAATCGCTGGCTTTGTTTCGACGGGCTTCCTCTGGCTGAAGTGGACGGTCATCAAGCAAGACTGTGTGTGAGTGTGTGTGTGTTTTCCCGTGTGTATTGTTTACAGAACACCACGGCATCTTGGTGTGAAGCTTTAATCAGACTTGAGTCGTCTTCCATGGCAACATGGCGGCCGGCGTGTTTGTCACCTTCTTCGCTGCACTCCCCAATATTGAGGCACTCTAACAGGTCCCATCCTGCCTGCTGCAACCTTCCTTTGTTCCAGCGCGTAAAATGTCTTGTAATTGTGCAGGGGATGTCCAGATGGCAGGCTGATCCCGGCGCTGATGGGATTAGAGCTCTTACCTCACGTCGGCCCATCTGTCCTCTCTAACTGACTACGACCTCACAGACGCCGACCGCTCGTCTTTATTGCATAAACCTAACAACATTACCGCCACTTGGTATGCAAATCAACCCGGAGCTGTAGGCCCAGACTGGAGGGGGTGCATGCGCCGCAAGAGAGACTTTCTTTTGCTCGCTCTAAATGTCTTCCTCCTCTTTTCTGTCTTGCGCATCGCTATATTCGCAGAGCCAACGCTAGGTGGTTTCCAAATCTGGGAATATGTGCTTTTGGACAAGGGAGGGGGCTGTCGATTGTGTATGTTGTGTCTGGCTATGTGCAGATGGGGCCGTTTTGGATGCGAGTGCGTGCACGCACACTCGCGCCTGTGTGAATTCGTACATATGTTTCTGCGTGCCGTATCTAAATGGCCCTAATGCAAAAGAAACCCTCCTATAGTGTGTGCTCGCCTCTTTCTCCTCCCCCAGGTTTTGTTCTCCAGCTGTAAATAATGAAAGGGGCTCATGTGCTCAGAGAGCACGGCAACGGTGAGGGTCCGCTGGGCCATGCAAGAGGGAATTAGTTTAAGTTGAAGATCAGAAGGCAGAGTAAATTCACTGTCCGGGAAAATTCGCCTGAATTAGATGATTAGATAAAAGTGTGAGAGGAAAGGAGAAACGGTAGGACCTCCCCGTGGCCGCTTTCGAGCTCTCTCGGCTTGCATTTATCACTTTCAAGAATGTGTTTCTAATCTAAACCACCCCGTATCTGCGGCGCAGGCCCGGGCTTGACCGTAAATATGGATGAATTTATATTTTACGACTATATATCCTGTACATGTGTGCACTTCTAGACCAGAATGGAAAGAGATGACAGGTTCTCGAGTTTCCTTCTCGGCCGAATGATAAGTTTTAAATGTTCTCCCGAGTTTAAAGAAGTGATTAAACGGCAAGTTCGGCAACTGTCAGATGCTAGGAAACTCTTTATTTCCGTTTTAACGGCCCCCCAGTTGCCCTTAAAGGGCCAGATATTAGATAGGTAGCTGTAATATTCACTACGACCCAAATTTGCCATCGTGGCGGGTGAAACAGCAGGTAACTAAGTGGTGAGAGCGCACGTCTGCAAGGCCGGTGGGTTTTTAAGGAGGAGGTGAGCTTTTAAAACAGTCGGAAATTTAAAAGAGTTGTCAGGAATATCGCCACTACTTGTTACAGTGCTGTCAGAATTCACCGCGAGTGGGAACGGATTCATTCTGTGAATATCGTATGCAAGGCCTAGCGATAGAAAGTTTTGATGGAAAGGATAAAATCACAAATTATGAACGATCTTTTCCCAAGCACAATAAAACCACTGAAATCCGAACTATACGATGGTTGTAAACACAGTAATGGAAGCTTAGAAAAAGATTTACAATAAAAAGCGCTCTGGAAACCGGGCTTTGATGAAGGATAGCCTCGGCAGTGTTTGGGTTGGGCCGTGTTTTTTCTTTCTTTCTCCTTCTCGGTCTCACGGGACTCAGGCAGACGAGGGGAGAGGCCTCAACCTTCTTAATTGCTCTCCTAATTAAAGGCGGTTGCTAAGGAAAACACACCTACTATCAAGCAACTACAGCAGAGAGACAAACAATACGTCAGCATACCAAACGCTCGAGTGCTCAGGGCACAAACGTTCAATTACGCTACTTCTGTACTGCGTTCCGCCGACGTTAATGCGAGAAGCCAGGAAATAGAAAACAAATATTTTTGCTGGGTTTTTTGTCTCACACGAGCAGGGATTTGATGCAATTTCTCTTGCATCATTAAATATTACTGGCGCTTTGGTTGATATGGTAATTACAGACTGATTAAGACAAAGCAAATACTAATGTTATGTTTTTAAATGAGCAGAGATTATGTTCTGTTTTAAAGCTTAGCCCAGAGATTTGAGTACTGAAGTAGAGCGATCAAAACCAGCTCAGTCTAACAAAGCAGCAAAATCTGAATTTTACCATCCAGTGACTTGCTTTATACCTCCAAGAAGCAAAAAAAACCTCATTGTATAAAAATACAGTGTTAGCCTGGATGAAATCAGTGCATTTTCTGCACTTAATTTGTAGGAATATTCATGGTCAAATGTATTAAACGTAGCAAAGTGAAAGCATATTCAGATTAAACAAAATATGTCATATTAATGTGTTTATTAAATATTTTGCATGTGCTGATTTGCTGTCTGTGCCTATGTGACAAAAATCACACCACACTTGATTTAAGATACAATCTTCAGAACTACCAAAAAATATATGACATATATAACTGAAGATAATTAAAAAACGTGGCCCAAAATCATTCAAAAATAGCAAAAATTCTAAAAATTCAATCAATAATAATATAAACAGTGAATTAATCAGGTAGCATCAAAAATCTAAACTAAAAAGTTCTAAAAGTACTACTCAGTGGACAGAGAAAGCATGAATATTCTCTAAAAGATGATGTTTCCTCTAAAGCTTCACTACTATGTTTTGTGGATGAGCGAGAAAAGGCGGATGTGGATGACTAAAAGAATGTAAGCTAAAAATGTGAAAAGGGGAAAAGGGAAAGGCAGGAATACAGAAGGAGAAAGTGAGAAAAGCTTGGCAAATAATAGTGTTATGGGAAATGTGCCTACCATTCTCCAGATAAGGAGTGGCCGTACCTTCTGAGGGGTCAAGGCGGCGGGCTCTTCTGCCATGTTTTGAGTTGTTGTGGACGAACATGTTGTCCGACACGGCCAACACATGACCATCCACATTGACCGTTGTCGATACAACGACCTGTGAAGAAAACGTGAAGATGGTTTGAAGGAATGTTCAGTCTCTACATTGGGCCTTGTGTGAAGTTCATAAAATTTTGACTTGGTATGAATAGGTCGGTAACACTTTACTTAAAGCCTTTATATATAATGTATTATAAAAGTATTTTTAATACATTAATCAATGCACATTATAATGCATTGTATGGTCTCATGAATAATTATAACCACAGTTACAGTATAAAACATTATAACACTTATCTATTAATTGAACATACCTTTAGAAAGTATTAAACACATGACAAACAACAAATTTCAAATGTAACCAGGAATCTACTATTTTAACTTTGGTTACAATTGTTAATGAAAAGATTTAATGCAGTATAATGTACATTATAAATACCTTTATAATGCATTATACATAAGGCTTTAAGAAAAGTGTTATCAATAGGTCTTTAGAAATTAAATTGTTCACCATCTAAATAATATTTAATACATTAATTATTATAAACTGACAAAAAGCATTCTTCCAAAAACTAAAAAAATAACAATGCTGTACATTAGTTTCAGTTTGGTGTGAGTGTTAGTAAAGATGCACTGATTCACATTAAAATCTTTATTTTTAATTAAATTAATTGTTCAACATCCAACCATTAAAAATACATAAATAAATCACATTAAACAAAATTAAAACTCCTTAATTAAAAAGAAAGAAATTACAGTTGATAGCTGTATTACAATTTGAGTTTGTAGAAATCCATTATTTCACATTAAAATCATGTTGCACATGTTTTTCTTGATATAAACAGACTCTGCTTAGATTTAGAATATACTTCACTCAACTAAATGAATCATTTGGCATCCAAAAAATATCAGGCCTGTTTTTGACCAGAGGCCTTTCTGAGTACTTAAAGGCCAGAGAAACAAGAAGAACACTTCTGAGGGCGTCTGCTGGTCTTTATCAGAAACCGAGGCTCTTTTTTCAGCTCCCTCTTTGTTGTGTGTCTTATATGCGAGAAAATGAACACAAAAAGCCTTTTTGGCCTGTGGTGTCGACTCAACATGAGAGCAGGTCTCGGTACAGTTAGCGGATGAACCCAGCGCGTCTCTGATCAGTAGGGTCCTTTGGACACGGACACACACGCGCCACACACACCGCGTTCGCAGCTTTGTTTGTTAGACTTCTCTCCTCCGTACCAGCGAGGCTTTTTTTGAATGCTGACAACCGTGCGACCACTCCGCACCTTCGAAACAATAACTGCAAACACATTTGCCTCGCTAAGCGCTGGAGCTTGAACCTGTGCCCATTGTTTATTTTCCAAGCCAAGCAGGAGGGAGCGAAACAAGGGAAAAGTTGCTCGCTTTTGCAGTCTTACTAGGTTTGGTGGAACTACTCCCCACGGGCTTCACATTATTAAAACAATAAGTTATATCGCTATAATCTGAAAAAAGAGTCTGTTTTCACACCTTAAGCAACGAAAGATGACTCGCACGGTTCAATACGCTTCGTGTAAGCTGGCACACCGTCTGACTGCTAATGACCCAGCCTGAATTCGAACAGGCTACTGTTAGCTACGGCACAAATCTGCTTAGAAACTTCCAAATAAACACGTTCACTTTAAATTAACGCGCACGCATTCGACATGTTCCAAACAGGTCTTGAAATTTCTCAAAACCCATTATAAAGCACTTTGTACTTTTCCAAAAATGGAGTACACTAATTCTGGGTGTCAAACACTAAATCAAATTCGCTTAATGAAGGTGAAGAATGTTTAACATTGTCTTATTCTGGTCCTCGGTTGCAATAGGTCATGGTATTTCTTTCTCCAAACGAAGCGCCGTGCAGGAATCGACTCTATATAAAGCACATTTAATTTCTCATTTGAAGAATATAATTAACCTTTGTAAGAAGGAGAACCTCTTTTTTCCTATTTAAAGGAGACACTTGGGCGGTTACATGAGTGCGCGTGTTAGATAAAGGACGAGAGGCTTGTCTGAGAAGAACTAGCCAAGCCCTTGTCAATCAAAGAGAGGCCTCCGTTTTGAAGCACTGTGGCTTTTTTTTTCACAGAAGGCTACAATTAGTGTTTAATCTGCCACTTAAGGTGAACAGAAATAAGCGGAGAGTCTCTCATCTGCTCCATCATCCATTAGCAGCCACTCAAACGCTGCCTCCGGCCCACAGATCGCTAGCTCACCCCATTACATTGATCTATAGATTTATTGATTAGCTGTTTTATCTTATTAGTCACAGCCTGAGTAAGGGCTGTGATGGAGAAGGGTGGCAGATCCTCAAAAGAAAAAGAGAATTTGAGAAGAGCCCCTCTGGTAGCAGATGAGGGGGGGTTCTTTGTTTTTGTTGATCTGTTTACTAAAGAGGGCTGCCCATACAGTTGCATTGAGAGAATGAGGCTCGTTTAGCATCTGAATGAGGAGAGGGGTTGGAGGGGTGGGCTGCCGTATTGTGGGGGGTCTGAGGTGGAAGTGGAGCAGTTACAATCTGGAATATTCCCTCTGTCACATTCACAATCAAGAGTCACGATAAGAATGATACTTGAGGCCTATTTACAACAAATAAGATGCAATTAATGTTCACAAACTACTTTATGCATTACCGAATTGATTGAGAAGGATACAATTTGTATATTGAAATTAATTATTTAGCACTGAACTAACTGACAAAAAATCTGAATAAAAAATACAAATAATGAATAACATTTTAAAATGTAATAATTATAAATAAAAATTAATTGTAAAATAATTTTAAAAGTACATATAATTAAAAAAATTCCATTTTGAATAAAAAAAAAAAAAGATAGATACAGTTTGTATTGTTTGGATACTGAAATCAATTATTCAGCATCAAAACAATTTAAACAAAAATTTTAATTTATTATTTGTTTTATTAATTTGTATTATTGTATTAAATTAATTAATTAAATTAATTTTATTTATTGTATCAGTTATTACAAAAATGTAATAAATGAATTAATAATGATAAATAAATAAATATAAATAATAAATAAAACAAATTATTAGTTAAATAATATTAATCGTTGAACAAAATATAAATAATTATTTTAAATATAATAAAAAAAAAAAAAAAACTTATTTGGAATAGGAAGAAAAACTAAGTGAATATAAAAAGCCCAAACTAATGGCAGTTACATTTTATGGAATTAGGTTCAGAAGCCTTTTTTGCATTAAATACAATTGTAAATGTCTGTCCTGTCAAAAAGACATGGAGTGAATAGACCTCTAGATGTATACTTCTCTCAGGAAAAATAGAGGAAAAGACAGGACAGGAAAAAAAGAAAAAGAAAAAGAAAATGGAATGGCAAATGGGGGAAGACAGGGACCCCAAAAGCACGACCTTGCCATGAGATCATGGAGAAAAGAACATGAGTGAAATTTATTCTGGAGGTGGCATTTAACTTAGCAGAGCAGAGTTTAAGGGTTAGCGCTGGAGGAGAGGTGTCTTGTTAATGGACTCTGCTCACAGACTGACAGGCATCACGGCTTTGGGTCATTTGTCTCACAGGCTGCTTTTGGTTGGAATTGTCTGCTGATTATGATTTTAAAAAAAGTGATGCTGTCATAAGCTCTCCCCGCAGGGTTGTTTAAATTATTTTGAGTAAAAACACCAGAATGTGGAGTGTAGAAGGGAATGTTTTGAAGGGTGATGTTTCCTTGAAAGAAGTTTTGAGGAGATAAGAACAGATTCCACAGGCAACGACTGATGGAGAAGAGAGAAGTCAGAGTGAATGAACGAACAGAAACGAGTGCTCTTTGAAGATACAGTGGCATTAGTATGGCTCTCCATACACACACACACACACACACATACACGCCGAAACCAGGTGCTGAGGCAGAGAAGTGTAAATAGGTTGAAAACCAAGACATGCTGTTACAGCGAGAGAAAGAGAGGTCCAGTGACTTTATTGTGGGGAGGCACATCCGCGGTGACGGATGTTTCTTTTACTCGGCGTGCAGACAGAAAGGACACTTCCTCTCTCGCCGGCTCTGACCTTCTGCTCTGGAAGCATGGATCAATATCAGTGAAGACACTTGACGTTCCAGAGCATGAAAAATGAAAGTTGTGCAAACGGCTGCACCACTGCTGCCCGCTCGACAATACATCTATATAACCACAAGTATATAAACACACATCCTCGCAGCACTGGGTTAAGCGGAGCTGTCACACACACACACACACACACACACACACACACGTAATGAAGTCCAAGGCTGAGGCCTTTCTGTGTACTGTATCTAATAATGCCTTCTGTGACTGAATGGTAACACATAGAAATAGAGGTATATAAATAATGAAAGTAGTGTAGATATATATAGTGCAGATACATTTGTGGAGCATAGACCTTTACATAAGAAAATATGTATAGAGCGATAGATAGAATTGTCAGACAGACGATAGATAGATAGATAGATAGATAGATAGATAGATAGATAGATAGATAGATAGATAGATAGAGTGCAGATACATTTGTGGAGCATAGACCTTTACATAAGAAAATATGTATAGAGCGATAGATAGAATTGTAGACACAGACAGACAGACAGACAGACAGACAGACAGATAGAACAACAGAACGATGACAGACAGACAGATAGACAGATAGACAGATACTGAAGATTTATTTTTATGTGCATAACATTTGGAATGTGCTTCAGCAGAATTGCAGAATCGAAGCATCTCTGGAGGAGACGTTTAAATATATCCATCAAGCGATACACCATACAGTTACCCCAGCAAGCGGCCTGTTTTTCACATTAGAATGTGTGTGTGTGTGGAGAGAAAAATAAAACATTACCTGGAATCTGCGCATGTCCCGTGGGTTTCCTGCATTCTTCAGGCAGTTCTGATTACACTTGAGGAAGAATTTCAAAAAGAATCTGCAAGAGAAGACAAAGAGAGGGAAAACTCCACGTTAGACAATCAATCCAGCAAAAAACCGGGAGAAAACTGTCACGGAACAAATCGATAGCACAAAATACAAACGTAGACTTCATAGCAGAGCGAGTCCAGGACGTCCACATACAACACGACTGGCACAAAAGCGCGATCAAACCGACAGCTGGATTCACCTTGTTTCTAGATAATTCCCCTCAGAGTAATGATCATTAGTGTTTTGTTCCTCACCCTCCCACGACCTCCCTGTCTCTCTGTTTATCTGTTTTTCAGTCTGTCCGTGTGGCTGACGCATCCAAATCCCACAGTTCCCCATGCACAGAACCCATCTGCCCGTCACTGACAGGAAGTCAGTTAATATTCCGCCCCCTTCTTTCCTCCCCTGTTCTACCCTGTAATTAAGGCTTAACGTGCTCAATGGGGAGGTACACCAGCACACCTGAGCCCTGCTCATCACAGACGAGGACCGGCGAATGGGGTAGGAGACCTAACGAGGTGAGAGCGGCCCGCAAACTTACAGTCCTGTTAGACAATTAGACACACCCCGCCACCATGACAACAGCACCCGGTAATTATTGCGCAAATTACTAACTGCATAATCTGTTCGGCAAATGTCATGTGCGCGCGAGAGTCAAAGAAGGTCCCATCGGACGGGCCCTCGCACACACACACCTCAAGAACTAAAACCTGGTGTTTTTAAGAGGTAAAGAGACACTTCAAGAGTCCTTCAAGAGAAGGAAGACGGATAAGAGGGCTTATGGGACGAGGAAGTTGAAGGCTCGTACAGCTGGTGCCACACTCCTTGTATAACAGGAAGTGGTTTGTTAAAGAGGAAGACCACTTGTAGAAAAAAAAATAAGGGAGAAATTGCAATGGAAGTCAGAAGAGCAGACTGAGTTTTTGATAAATTGTTTTTTAAAGCCGTTTGTTTGCAGCAATAGAGGGAAAAAAACTAAATAGATGGATAGAACTATAGACAGATTTATGGATGGATGGATGGATGGACGGATGGATGGAAGGAAGAATAGATAGATAAAACCATAGGTAGATGGTTGGATGGAATGATAAAAATATGGATTGATGGTTGGATGGAATGATAAAACTATGGATGGATGGAATCATAGAATCATAGGTGGGGTTGATAGATGGATGGATGGATAGACAGAACCATAGAACGATAGATAGATAGATAGATAGATAGATAGATAGATAGATAGATAGATAGATAGATAGATAGATAGATAGAACAATTTTTATTACTGATTTGACATATGCACGCAGAGTGAGCTAACTTTTCCTAAAAGGGGCCACGGTTCGTCCAGAAATCCAGCATGTGGGAAATTTGTCTTTGTATATGGATGTCCATGTCCACCAATATTTACCTCAGCGTTTCAACCCTTGAGAGGCTTTACGTACGGCGTAAAGGTCCCTCGTTCTCGCTTGCGCCCACGCTACTGTGTCATGCATTGCAGATTGTGTTCAGTGTTGAGTTAACACATGTATTTCACTAGGTAAACAGTCCGAACGAGAGACTTCATCCTGCATACACACACTCTCCGATGGGACCGCGAGCCGAGCAATATATCACTGTGTGAAATGACATCTGCAACCCTGAACACCCCTCCACTTCCAATTCTCATTTATATACAGTCACCCTTTCCTCCCGACAGAGAGGGAATGTTTAGGATTGAGATAGATTGAGGAAAAGTAGGAGAAAGACGAAGCAAGGGCCCCGAAGGTGGCCTTGGTAGTTTCAGAAAATTTTTAGTGACCGGCGTCAATAAAAAGTGAATTTCAGCATTGCTGGGGTAGGCGTAAAGAAAGATGGCAGTCATAACAGCCAGAAGAGGCCAAAAACACGTCTGCCGTCATTAAAGCATTAGCTTTAATTGTGTACAGTGTGTGTATGGTAGTTGTTGGACAGGCCATTATCAGAATGAGTATTACGAGCTGTAATTCGCGGCCCCTGTCTTTATTTCCCCATAGAGCTGTAATGTTTCACAGCAGGTATCGGAGTAAATCAAGCCTGAAATATAGCCTTTATTTACCTCTCTCACTTGCTATCTCTCTCTCACTTGTTTTTTTTTCCTCACTCTATAGCCACAAACAAATGGCTTCACACACATGTACACAGGTGGACACACTTGTGCTAACTCAAAGATTATTGCAAAGCACCCATTCGGAGGTTTGAAAGTGAGATGGACCGCATCAATTTCAATAGATACAGCAAAAACATGAAGAACCCTAGAGGTACATAATAAAACCCGGAATGCATTTCAAGTACATTTACAATGTGAGCTGTGGTACAAAAATAAAAATACATGTGTATATATATATATATATATGTATATATATACTGTATATATATGGTCATGTGAACAGTGCAGGTTTCAGTCCATCTCCAACAATTTCCTGTCATTCTATTGTAAATGACATAAAAAAAATTAAATCACCTATTATAGCCAAACATGTTTACAATTAATGTCAAAGAAAATCAGTAAATTAGATTAATTATAAACGAAATTGCCGGGTATTATCACCAACAGGCAAACGTATAAAAGCGTTCAAAAACACACACGCTCTCATTAAGACTGTGTTCAGCGGTTGCACGTGTTCGCTTGGGGTCTGTTTACCTCCGAGTTTGATTAAGTGAATTTCCGCAGCTTTCTGAACACAATGATATTCAGCTGCTGTCCACAACAGCACCGTAATTTCATCTGAATTAGAGCAGTTTCACGTCTGCATGGGGATTGAGTAAATTAGTCCTTTGTGAAAAGGCAAGCAATTATGGCCACACGGTTCTCTCTCCCTTTTGCTCTCTCTAAATGGCTCCAGAACTTTGCGGCGATGTTCGCGACAGTCGGAAATAAAGAAGGCAGTTAAATAGTCATTTAATGGAATATCAAGGAGAACGCAGCATTAGATGCTGGCAACGGAGAGCAAGGAAGGGAAGAAAAAATGAACTGCAATTATGTTTGATTAAAGCTATCCTTCTCAATAATCAGCATTTGTGACAGGACACAGGACTCTGGTGGCCTATGGATGCCATGGAGATGTTGAGCAATATTAAGGCCAATAAAGGGATATTAGCATAGCTAATTATGGAAGAGCTGTAGCAGCGAAAGGGGGCCTCTGTGTATTGTAACGCGCAAAATAATTGGCCGAAGCAGTTATCAATTACAAAAGACACGAATTTGGTTTGTCAGAGGGAAAAAAAAGCAAAGCAGACGTGTTTAATTTCACATCAGAGACCCTTCTTCCCTCGCTTTTGTTCTTCACCGGAGGCGTTCGACTTCTAGCTTCCACTGCAACTTGTCGACAAATCTGTGATAAAATTATCTGGCCGGCTGGCACGGAGTAATTAATACAACCTGTCCTTCACAGCTCTTTCTGACCAGAGGGGCCGAATCCTTATGATGGTGGCGAACGAGTGCATGAGAGAGAGAGAGAGCGGGAGAGAAAGAAGACGGGGGGCTTGTCGTTTGAAAGGACTTTGGCTTCACAGGTTGAGGTAATTGAGAGGAAAAAAGGGGTACGTTTCAAGCACATCAGCTCAATAACAGCCTTTAGCTCTTATCTTAACCCAAACCATCATTGGATCGTTTTCCTGCCCTCATTCAAAGGAGAAGCCCCCCTCCCAGCCTCTCCTTCACACTAATCCCACTTCATTCAGCACAAAAGATGCAAAAACAAATAAATGCAGGGGGTGATGCTTCTGTCCCATAACCCTCATCATAATTGTAAGGTTACTCTTGTCCATCATCTTGAACTATCGATGCATTTTGCATCATCAATGAAAACTGTAGCAGGTTAACTACAGATGACAGCTATGACAAAAATGAACAATTTGAAAATCAGAGGAAAGTATTATTGCACTTTCATAGCTCAGATTTTATGTATATCTTAAAATTACTGACAAAATAAAGAGTAAATTGTTGAATTAAAATAAGAGTATCAATCTTCACTAAAAAAAGGGTGCACGCTGTAAATGATTTTCTTAAGTTGTAAATTAAACCAAGATTATTGGAGTACATTTCACAAGAAAACACCATTACATTTCATGTTTAATTCAGTGTGTTACTTGACACGTTCAGAAATTTACTAGCAGATTCTGAGCGAAAACTGCTTCTACATCAAATTCTATTCATATAGTTTGAACATTATTCACTCAGAAATTGCTAGTAAATTTCACAAATAATTACAAAATAACAGCAAGTAACACATTTAATTAAACATCACATTTTTAAGTAGAAAGACTTAGTAATAGTATTTAGAAATATAAATAGTATTTTTTCTGTAAATCATAATCTGTTTTATTTACATCTTTCTCTCTATATACTCTATATAGAGTATGTATACTCTATATACTGTTTTATACACTTTATATATATATATATATATATATATATATATATATACAGTATATACAGTATATAGGAGAATGATCTAGGAGAAATATCTGAGATATTAAAAAGATCTTAATTTCTTTCATATGGGACAAAACTAAAATCTAGCAAGCTCTAATACCACATGTCGAAATATTTGTCAGTTCCATAAATGATCGTATTGTGTTTGGTTTGTTGTCTAATGTTGTCGATTTAGACAAAAGATTGGAAAAAAAACTGCAACTGCTTTTCTTCCTGTCGTCCCAAGACAGATGAGTGGATGTAAAGAGAGGTAAAGAAATACAATGGCAGATGGGAGTGTGTATGTGTGTGTGTGAGCGGTCAGTGTGGACACTAATTGCTGCTCAGGCGTTAATGGTTAGGGCACAGCTGTGTGACTCTGCTGAGTATTGATCACCAAGCAACTTTAGCTGATCAGACCCCAGCCATCCAGACAATACAGAACACACACACACACACACACACACACTTACAAGAGTACATTCTGCTGATTTCAGGTCCAGAAGCTGAGACGGTACACAGGTCAATACAGATCACATTTCCAAATGCACAAGCTCCTTGTGTCAGCTCTGGCTTCTGATTGGCTGATGGGTCTGATTGTGTCTGATTGGTCCGTGGGTGCATCTCATTTGACAGAGAGACATTTTTCAAAACCTTTAACCTCAAGTATTGAACTTTGGTGAGTAACTCGTCTACACCATTTCTGGTGTGCTATTTCTTTTCTAAGCGATCAGACTTAAACTTTACACTTGGCAGACAATAAAACAAGCATAAAAATACCACAGACATTCACTTAAGGAGGAACCTGAGGAGCCCAAAATATCATAGAAACTTGAAGTTGGCACCTAGCAGCCACCGCCACAGACAAGCGCAACTGAAATCTACTTAATAAAATGTAAAAATATAAGTATTAAAAACTCTCTCTTTAATTAAACAGGTTTAAATATGTTCAATTCAGGATTCAAGTGTTACTGAAAGAAGTGACCTGAACACACAAAGTTGTTGAAGAGACATAATTTGGTATGTTTGAACATATCTGAGCATCTGTCTAAACATATTTATGCCAGAAGTGTTTTTGGGACATGTTCCTGTCGTGTGTGTGTGTTTTCTCCCTCAGGCAGACTCCTGTACCAGACTCAGACTGGTGTGCACATTCTCTCCTCCTTTCTCTCTCGCTCTCTCTATTCATCCTCTCCTCCATAGTTTTTCCTAATGTGTAACATGCCTCTGACATTATTTCCCCAACAGATCACTGCTTCTGTCAATCACAGCATTTTGTCTTAGACTGGGGCCTCATTAAACACTCTCTCTCTCTCTGTCGCCCTCCTCCATTCACCCTCCTTTACCATTCCCTCTCTTTCTCCCCTTAGACCACTTTTTTTCTGGTTTAGGTGTATAAAAGCCTCTTGTGGAGGTTCCCCATTGCAAATCAGGCCTCTTGTGCCCCTTTTTCAATTACAGGGTGTTATGTGAGATAATATATACATCAAATACATTTTGTAAAAGACAAGAACCGAAAACAAATCTACATTGTTAGCATTATAATTAATAAAAACTCCTATTGTTTTAAGCTAGTTACAGTTTTTATGTAATAATTATAATGTAATAATTGTAGTTATTAAAAAGTAGTAATAATAGTAAATCCATGAAATATTTAAAAATGATATTTACAAACATGCATATATTAATTGTGCTGCATATTTAATTATTTTTTAAATATTCAAAATAAAACAAAAAATACAAAACTTTATTGCTCATATGATAAATCAACAAAATCCCTTCAGCAATTTTTAAGCTATAGCTAAATGCACATACAAATTAATAATACTTAATAATAATATATACAGATTATTAATATTATTAAATAAAAATACATTTTTTAAAAGCATCACTTATTTCATAATGAATTGTATTTGTTAAATATTTAAACAATTTAAAGCAGCTTGTGATGGCACAAAGACACTATATCAAATTATTTAAATATACTGGATAAAATATCCTCTGGAAACATCACATTAATAAATTGCTATAGCAGGTTATGTAGTAAAATAGTGAATTACGTCGTCATTCAGCTCTCGAGTCAATGGAAATGCAGGCCAGTTCTACAAGAGCTCCACAAATCCCCCGTCCCGAGAACCAGCACCATTTCTGTCGAAAAAGGGTAGTAGGCTGTGCATGTTTTACCTCTCTTGCTCTTTCCATCCCAACGTTCAGCTCTTTGATGTTGGGACACAGGCTCAAGTTTCCTCGGGAGGAGTTGAGGGGCGGAAAAGGAGTGTGTGTGGGGGAGGGGGGGGGTTGGTGTCTGTGGTGGTATGTTTCAATATGGCTTCTGATTGGTTGAAGATTAACCACACATGGCCAAGGATGTCTTTACCTTCTGACCTAATGCTCACTCGCTGACAGATATGTGATCACTATTTTGTTTGTTTCTTTGTTTGTTGTGTCTCCATTCTACTCCAGACGTCTCCTTGTGTGTTCATTACACTTTCTCGACTCTCTCTCCTTCCCCATCTAAAATTCATACATTCCCACATTCTTTCAAGACAGCCCTAATTAGGAACTGTCATCTTTGCCGATTTTAATTATTAATTAAAAACAGGAAGGAGAGAGGAGTGAAAAAAGCACATTTCAAATCAGGCCATGGAGGAACACACACAAACACACACACACACACACACACACACACACACACACACATACACGTACACGGCTTGCCTGATGTCTGAAGGCTGTGGTCTCAGCGATGCTGATTAAAAACGTATTAAAACATTATAAATGATTAATGTGGATCCCGTTCTGAGTGGCAGTTATTGGTTTTAACACAGGTAATGCAGCCTAATGACACAGGCACATGTGAACCCTTCGTCCATGTCATTATTCCTGCATGTCAACAACCACACAGAGAGAGTAAGTTTTACATCAGAGCATTTTCAAGTCATCCATCAGCTCGCCGTAGCTCAATCAGAGACGCTGAGGTGCTGTTACGTGCCCTCAGACAGGCGGCGGGTGATCGGCGCTAATAGATTTCCATAATGGACATGAGCAGAGGATGTGCGGGTCACTTTGCTGAAGCTTCGCTTCAGTTTAGAGCCTGGAAGTGAGTCCGTCACCAAAATAACACCAACGAATGCTAAGCTGGGAGGGACTTCAAAGAAAACAATCAGAAATTAGATCTCTTTAATATCTCATTTAAATCCATTCCACTAAATTGCAATGAGATTGAATGGAGAACAAGCTGTGATTATGCTTAATCTCATATGTCTCCTCTACAATTTAGGATCTCAAAAATGCCTCAAACTGTGCTCATATATAATAAATGAACAACCTAGAGGAAAGTTTTATTGCTCATGTCTTGCTCAGGGAACTCAAGAGTTTAATCATCAAGTACCAACTTTGTTTTTAGCTTAAACTTCTTAGGAGAAATAAAAATAAAGTTTGGCAAATCTGAGAACAGTTTGAGACACTGTTGAGATTTCATCTTAAATTCTATATATGTGAGATTTACTTGGGATTTACTAAATTACCATCCTAGAGCAAAGTTTTACTTAGGTCTCAACTGTGTTTCTGCTAAAACTTTTAGGAGAAATAATAAATAGACAAAATGTATGGCAAATCTGAGGACAGACTGAGATACTGTTGATATTTCTTCTTAAACTCTACATATGTGAGATTACTGGGGCCTTTTTCTCAATCAGGCTCATACTACACTCATACGCACTAAATTATCAACCTTGAGAAAAGATGCATTGCTCACTGGTTGCTCTTTCGCTGCTCAATTAATGGATTTTCACTGAAGTATCAACTGTTTCTGCTAAAACTTCTTAGGAGGAATAAAAATAGATATCTGGCAATTCTGAGCACAGTTTGAGATACTGAGATCTCTTCTTAAACTCTACATATGTAAAACTGCTGGGGTCTGTTTCTAAGGAGATTGATGCAAAAATCTTTATTTGATCTCTAGTTAATCTCATTGTTGTCCAATAATGTCATGAGCTATGAAAGAGCTTCTGAACAGTCAAATCCTCAAAAGAGAAGAGCAAATAAAGTGGTTGTTACAAGCAATGTACATCATTTTATTCCTAATGTATAATATATGTTTCCAAAGTGAATACAAGTGAAGTAGTTACCACGCATGAAAAAAGACAACGACAGACAGGGAAGCATGCATATAGCGAGAGGGTAAAGGTGCGTTAGTGCTACCCAGTGCACCGTACAGCAAGAGCAAGGGGTCAGTCATTAAGAGACAGAAGGGCAAACCCAAGAGCTAAAACAGCAGAGCGGGTGAAATGAAATAACAAATGAAGAGAAGCCGGATTAGGTGCCGTGCTGTCCAGAAATGACGTGAGTGCCATATTTGTGAAACAATAATGCGGCTGGCAGCACGGATCCTTGTTCCTGATTCATCTATGGCCGTATGGCGTAGCTTTGTCAGTCTGCGCGTGGTATAAATTATTCAGTCTGAGAGATGGCAATTACAGAACCCTGCACAACCAAAATGAATATTTTATAAGGACTAAAACTGCACCGGAATGAATCATACACACACACACACACACACTGGGAGTGTGTTTGTACATGGCAGGACCATAGGCCTTTGGTGCTTTCATATTGTTGACTGAAATCCAGAGAATTCTAATAAGCAAATATATTAGAGGTTTACATTGTCACCGTTTTGCTGGCCGTGCCTGTGGACAGATCCCAGGAAAAGGGATTCTGACTCGGAAACTCGGAAATCCTCAATCTGAAAGGGAATGCCATTTCTTTCAATTTAAAATACATGATGATTAAAGCAGCATTTGAAATTGAAATGGAACATCATTCACAACCTATTTTACTTCCGTAATCTGATATTTAAAAGTGAATGGGATATTCAAAGAGAAACCAATTTAGTCAGAAACTTGATTTCATTAATCAGGAACTGATTAGATCGTTAAAATTGCGGCCCACATTTTGATGCAAGATTATGAACACAAATATTTGTACATTCGAAATACCATGCACTAATGAGTCATGCAAAATAACCGTGGGAATGTGCATTAAGAAAGCAAATATAGTCGATTTCATGCTGATGTATTTTAATATCTGCACGGTTTTAAAAAACATTGTTTATTAATGCAGAGAAATGCTGTCTTGTTTTGACCCCTGTGAATGTGCTCTTCGTCTCTTGCCAACAAGAAAGAGAGCAAGTGAGCGAGAAAGATGGAAAAGAGGTAAAAAAAGACAGAGAGAAACACACTGAAAGGCTAATGGAGGCGGATTATACTGCCAGCCTTCCCGAAGCATCGTCTGATAAAGGTTTTGTCTGTTGAGTTTCCTGCAAAAGTCCAGCTTTATAATGCTGAAACAAAAAATAACATTGTTCTTTAGGCTTGCAGGAGCAAAGCAACCTGCTTGAATGGGTATTGTGTGAACAGAGGCAGTGATACCTAAAGCCTTTGTACAGCAGAGGCAGGTCAGGCCTATGACATCAGTGCGACACAAGCAGGCCTCTGTGCGGCCCGCTCCAGCAGGAGCTCAGCATGGTGGGAAAATACGTCAGGAGAAAGCTTTTTTTATCTGAGCACTCTCTCGCTCTCTCTCACACACACACAGACACACACACATTCATGACGATGGGACACACACACAGAGGGCAACACATATGGGGGCTTTTTTTTTTTAATCACATTAATAACATTTTAATGCTCAAGAGGATGCTCTTTTATAGTTCAGGAGATGTAACTGTGAACTCTTGAAGTATAATCATTGTCTTTCCTGAAATTACATGAGAAAGGAATAATGTAACAAGAAATGTTTGAGTTCATACTGAGATATTTTGAGTGCAGTTTGAGACATTGCAGAGATCTCATCTGAAACACTGCTTTTCTGTAGATTAGAACTTTATTTCCGTTCAATTTGATCTAATTACTGTCTAGTAGAAACAGTTGCTATATTAAAGAGATTTTTTTTTTTCCCTAGGTGACAAAAATGCACATTTTATTGCTCAGAAGTTACTCTTTTATATATCATGAAACTTAACTAAGAACTCCATGAAGTTTAAACATTCCATGAGAAAAAACATTTTAATGAAAAACATTTTAATGAAATTAAAAAAAAATAATTTTGAACTCCATGAAGTATTGACTTTGTCTAATCTAAAATTCCATAAGAAATAATAATGCTGGAAGAAATTATTTTTTAAACACATTCTTGGAGCACAAACCTGAGCACAGTTTGATATATTGCTGAGATCTCTTCTGAAACTCTGATGTTTTTCTGTCGGATAGAAATCTTATGGATTTCCTCTCCAATTGTTCTCATTACTGTCTACGAGAAACAACTGATATATTTAAAAAATTCAAAGTTATGATTTTTCTCTCCTAGGTGACCCAAATGCAGTTTTATTGCTCATAAGTTGCTCTTTCATTGCTGACGGAATTTATAGGAGTTCTCATTTATGGATCATTTTAGCATCAACTTTGTCTCAGATGAGTCTCCTAAAGAAATCTTGGCAAACCTTAACATAGTTTAAGTAACATAGGTCGAACCATTTGTTCTCTATTTAGCCTCACTGATCTCATTATTTGATGTCAAGGCATTAAAGAGATATATTTTTTTCTTTCCTGTCTGACCCACCAACTTCACATAAAATGCTCATTTAAGCAGCAACAGATGAACTACGAGTTCTGTGAGGAAGTGGCGAGATGACAGAATCCGACTCGTATGCTTTAAAAGCAAACGGGCGGGAGAGGGAATGACAAAGTACTCGCAGCACAGCGGGATAAATGGTCTGAAGTGGAGTGAAATACAGACAGGGAAGGAAGCGGAGAAGGAGACATGCATTCCAAAGCTGCTGTCCCTCTGATGGCTGTTACCCGTATAACTGACACCGCTGCTTTTGCCTGTCTGCGCGGGACACATGGGCTTTCAAACAGGGTTATAGGCAAATAATAAGGATGCTCTCGCTCACAGGACTGACATGCAAGCATCCTTTACTACAGAAAAAAAAACAAGACGGGTGGGGGGAAAAAACGCTTCTCTCCATGGAGAAAACAGCGAGTTGTCAGGTTGATTTTGTAGAGCAGTAGTTGAGGCAAGAGCCGACAGCGTTGGCCTCTGTCTTTCCTGTCGCAGGTACACAAATGTGTCAGTATACATGGAGATGCGGCTCCTTCAGGGCCACCACACACACGCTGGGGTTTGGGGGCGATGAGCTGGAGGGTTATTAAAGGATCTCATAGCGCTTTCAGCTGTATTAGAATGACAAGCCACAGGGAGAGGTGGTTTCCAAACCGCCGCGTGCCACTAGGGGGCTTCCGGCTCAACAGGAGAGGAAGCATCATCGTTTTTGAATGATAAAAGGAAATATGATTTATAAACTGGGCATGCAATGGTAAAAATGTGTCAAGCAGTTTATATACCATTTTAGTCTACTGTCTTGCCACATATCCGTCAAAATAACTTTGAATGCAACTCAAGAGGATTTACTTTTAACGCCAGATTTAAAATTTGTTTGTTCTGAATAATTTTTGGATTTGGATTGCATGCATAAAACTGCAAACAAATAGAGAAAATGATTAAATTAAATACATTTAATTATATGCTATATACAGTATAATGCATGCTAAAATTATATATATAAAAAAAATTGTACTATTATTATAATATGTGCTATCTATATGGGCCATTCTGCTTTGCTCTGATCAAAATGTTCTGATTAACTCTGATGGGTGGTGCAACAACGGTTATTATAAATGCCCCACGTACATGTTGAGGTCAAAGGGCACAGTTGATTTAAACCTTGCCTTTCTCTTCTCATTTTAAGATCTATTGCAGACATTACACCCTGCTGTCCTGATTATCTGAAGTCAATCAGAAACCCTAATCACACAGAACGACTCCCTCACATCTGTCAGAGGAGCCGGCGAAGAAGAAAAAAAGCTAAATCTTGTTACCTATGTACAATAGCGGCGCTCGGGCCTGGGAAGGCCGGGGCCTCCCTGGAGGAAACGGCCCCATTAATTGCCGCTTTAAGTGTGGATCCAGCACAGGGTGGTATTCAATACAGAGGCGTTTATCCTGGAGCCCGCTGTCACGGCGCCGGGTCACGATCCCAAACCATCCCATCGAAATCACCAAGGAGAAGCGATAATGAAAATTTCTTCATGTATAAAATCCTTAATCAAAATGCTGTCGGTGTCATCTTCCGGCAGCACTTGCGACAGAAAAGTTGGCAACAGAACCTTTGGCAAAATTAACATGCCCTCTTTTGACACGCGATTCCCAACCTCAGCCTAGATGAAGGGATGAAGGGAAGAAAGACACAGGGAAAAAAGAGAGAAACAAACAGAAAATAAATAAAAACCTCGAACAAGCTTGCAATTGGGCCTCGCAATTGAATATCGTTTCACTTATTAACTTTAAAACAACAAGAAAAAAATCCAATTATTGGGCGATTTTTCGCTGTGTTTATGGTGTGGATTTGTTGATGTAATGCTTCCTCTATCTGTCCCAGGCAGATATTAGTGAACTCGCCCTCCGAGAAACAACAGTTTCAGCAAAACACCACGGAGTAATGCAGATATTCACACTTTTAATGACCTCAGGGAACACAGCTAGCATTAGGCGGCGTGCTACGAACCAAAGCACAGACTCGTAGACTATCTAGCTCCCCTCCGCTGCTGACACGGCTGCATCGCGCAAATAAAACCCACGTTTGATAAACAAGAGCTATGCTATGAAATGCAATAACGCTACAAGGGACACGCCGCCTGGGGGACCGCAGAAGTCTCTCCTCAACTTTTCATTTAACAATTGGACCGTTCCAGCGAGCGCGTCTATCTGAATGAACTCGCGTGTACTTAGCACACCTCGGCTTGGGTGGTTATCTGGAAATGTGTTCAAATTGGCCACTTTCTTTGTGGAACGTCACAGCGATCATTGATTTCACAAACGTCGGCCCCAACAGACCGAACATCAGCTTTTTCGTGCAGGCAGGAGAACTCTCAGTTTACCCAGAGACAGGTCTCAGACTACGACGCTGGGTCCCATCTGCATGCTTGCGGATTAAACATTCAATTTGTTCCCCGATAGGCCACGAGTCCCGCCACTTACCATACAAATGGAAAAAAGAAAAGAAAAAACACGTCAGACTTGCGTCTCCGCCTCCGTCCCCCAGTAGCCTTCTATTGCTGCAATATTTACTTCAGGGGAATTGCGACACGTGGTGTATTTATCTTCATGAAAAATGAGCATCTGAAATTGAAATCAATTTTGAATGGGGCGCAGATACAGCCCGCCGCTAATATGCTTCATGAACTATAAAATTTAGTCACACGGTACGGCTGTATTACTGCCGAGGGTTTAGCGCACGCTCGCACACACACATCAGGCAAATTTTCCCCGTGTTAAGCTGCCGCGAGCTCCGGCAGTTGATTCAGTGTGATAGTCATTACGCTTACATGACGGTACAAGTCAGCCCTGTCAGATTTATGCCCCTCTCCTCCGTTTCTGCTTTAATCTCACCCTCAATAAGCTATTTGCACTTGCTGCCTCACGCAGGCAAATTGAAATAGGGTGCAAATTTGCGGGTCTTAAATCTGAACAAGTACAGACACATATTTTTCACCTGCCTCCCCTCATTTTCTCACAAGTAAACACAATACGCGTCCTCCGTCATGCATTTATGCCTCCAAAAAGATTTGTCTTTCTTCTTCTCGTTCCCGCTCTCTCACTTTCTCTCCACCTTCGCGGCAAAAAAAAATAATGCGCTGCTAAACAGCTGTTGGCTAAATCCATGAATGCTTGCGTAACTCGACAGAAACCAACATTTCCTCTTTAAAAATAAATAAATATCATAAATCTCGCTGATTGGTTTTTGCATGGCAATTATGCTTTCTAAAACACACAGTGCAATGTAGCGTGAATCCCCTCTTAAAGAAATTAGGGTGATGATGGTGCCGGTTTGGGAAGTGAAATACAAAACAGGTGTTATGAATGAGAGCGCAGGTATATTTCCCCAAATGCTGGGTGACATTTAGCGGACGGGAAGGTTTACGCCGGAACTGGTGTATGGTGGGGTCTAAAAATTCATCCAGGTCCGGCTTTAGCTTTAAGATCTAAGGTGGGCCGTGGGATTCTCATGGTGGGCCGAGGTGTCATTCGAAACAAGGAAAACCGCAGAAAGTGGTTTTTAATAAAGCAATACAAAGAAAAGGATATTTCAACCTCAAACTTTTCACTCAAAATGCTAAAAATAATGCTAAATATAAGCATTTTTGCACTATGGCACCCACTGTAGATCTAGACTGCTCTTGAGCGAGTGGATATAGATGTAGAGGCGCTAGACTGGCTGATGTGGTGATGGTACAGATATATGGGGCCCAGGCTTTGGCCTTTGACAGCGGGAAAGCAGGAAGTCGGCGCGGGGTGAGTCTGATGTGTGACCTTCGGCCTCTGCAGCTGTTCCGCGGAGTGATTTATCTTAATACGCATCCGTCTCTCAGTCAAGTACACCCTGACCCAGGGCTACTCGTGCCACCACAAAACACTTATTTCATAAGACTGACAGAGGCGGAGAAAAAGAAAGAGAGAGAGTAAGAGATGATAACCCTGGTCTATTTATCACTGCCCAGACAAGAAGGTCTGATATGAAAAGATCTGAACACAAGTGTGTGCGCAGCAAGGTTGTGTGCCATTCCAAACACAAATAAGAATGCTTTTAAATTGTCACTTTTTTTAAATTCCAAACTTCTAAATTTGAATTGAAAC
>NW_015548192.1:427238-438384 GCF_001515605.1 Sinocyclocheilus anshuiensis
AGAAAGAGGGGGAAAGTGAGAGATTATTCCCCTGTTCCTCACTTCTAAAGCCCCTTGTGCACCCTAGCTTCATTTCCATCCTTCTTTCATGGGATAAACACTTGCTTGTCGCAGCGGCGGGATAGCTTTTGTCTGTTCTTCCTTTTTTTCCCCATTTTTTTCTTTGCCTTTCTGTCTTGTTTTCCTTAAAGACAGTGACTGACAGCTGACATTCTGATATTTATTATTGAGGAGGAGAATTTTGATGCTATCTGCCCATGCAGAAATATAAAAAACACGGTCCAAATGTCAAAGACCGAATATTTTCTCCTGTTTTATATGAAATGACCTCTTGCGATGCTTCTCTTATTGTGCGCGGGGCGGTTTGCGGCCTGCTGGCGATATGCATGTGCGGACACAGATAGGACCAAACTCAGTTGTTTCGGAAGAGGCCGGGATAAAGAAAAAAGCCGGGAAGCTTTCCGGCCTCACAGAGCAGGGGGATTCAGGATAAAGCAGGAAAATCAAATGACTCTGGCATCGGCGTGATCCTACGTGCTAAACTTGGACTCGATTCAAGAAACGGAGAGAGATGGATGGAGAGAGAGAGGAACAAAAGAGCAGGCCGATGGCTATAGTCAATTTTCATATGAATGGCAGGTTTAACATATCTCTAGGAAAGGGCAGCTCTCGCAGGCTTGGGCGACGTCCAGAGGTCCAGAGCTCTCTCGTGCACCCGCATGCTGAAGAGGGCATGCACACACACTCAAAGACACGCACGCACGCGCACACACACACACACACACACACACACACACACACACACAGTGTGTGTCCATAATTAAACTATCATGTTTCAAAGTCCTGACAACAGCATAAAGAAGAGCTGAACAAGACAATAATTTCATTAGGCCAACTCATAATGAGGAGCCTTTCACCACCAAAGAGGGGGGACGATCTTGTGAATCACACACCCAGCCTCACAAGGTAACACAACAGAAGACCACCATACAAGATGTCCTACCCAGAGAAAAATACACAAATAAATTTTAAAAAATCAGAAATAAAAGCAAGCAGAACTAGACTACTTTGAGAAAAAAAAATCTGTAGAAAAACACAGAATTCAGAAAATTGCCACGTCATTTTCTGTTACATTTACTGACATTTCCTTTAATCCTAAAACAATGCAATGTGTAATTCAAAATATAGGTAAAACACCTTTAAAAAAAAAAAACATACAAAAGAAAAATACGAAAAATTCCTTCATATTAACACAGTACACTGGGCCTTGTTTGTACGATCTTTTCTTAAAGTGTACATTTTTGATAATGTTTTGTATATGGTGTTTTAAGGAGTCTGTTTTTAAATGCCCATTTTATTCTAAAACAACATCTAGATTTGTAAATTAATTTAAACTGACACACAAACAGGATGTAGAATTGCAATTCAAATTTTAATGCAAGGAAGTAGAATTAAAATAGAATAAAGTCCAAAGAAATTCATATAGCCCTACTTTTTAACTACAAAAGCAAAGTTTGACAAATTTTGTCAGAACATTTGCAATAGATAGATAGATAGATAGATAGATAGACAGAGCATTAGAATGACAGAAGGATAGAAGGAAAGAACGATAGATAGATTCTCAAGCTGTTGGTTTAATGCCACTTTGAATTTGAAATCTCTTTTTCTGTGTGTGTGTCTTGTGTTATGCTTCCATTGTTTGATCATTGAAGGAAAACAACAGTTGCGCGTTGGTGTGGGTGGGTTTTATGCGACTGGAGTCGCTCTCTCTTATATCTGCATGAAATTATAATTATATAACATTGCCTTTGACTGACATAAGATAAAGTCACACACTTAGATCTTATAGCAGGTGTACACACAATATTTTTTTAGGCGGCTGGTCGTTCCCTTTCTTTTCTTTTTTTTACTTGAGAGAGTCATTACGGCAGGGCTTAATTCTTATTGTACTTTATTTATTTCTCTCTTTAGTCAGCGGCCGCTCTGGGTTTCAAACAATGGTTCTTCATCACGTCAGGCTTTTAAATGTACTGATCTGCAATGGACGGAGAGTGTTGAGTCGCAATTTATGACTCTTAAATTGTTCAGCGGTTCAGATCTTGTATATGGACTTGCGTGCTAACTTAAAGTATATGTGTGGGACTTCTCCATACGGATGTTCTTTATCGAAAGCCATTGTGTGTTTTCCATCTTTGTCTGTGTCAGAACAAAACGGCCCACACTAACAGCCCTTATCAGTCCGGTGTCAGAGACCATGAATCTCACGCTCCCAAGTCGCCTGAACTGCTTCTTCATTGCTTCCAGGAGCTTCCCTTGAATATACAGTGGGATACAAAAGTCAGTTTATGTGCAGTCTTTTTCATTTAATATAATATCATTTTTGTTAGAAAACTTTTCAAAATCTTAAAACTATAAATACATAAATAAATAAATAAATAAATAAATAAATAAATAAATAGATAGATATTTTGATTTCATTTCATTTTATTTTTCTATTTTAATAAAATAAATTCAAATAAAATAAAATAAAATAACATTTTTTTTTTTAAATCCCAGATTTATTTTTTTTTTTTTGGACCTCACTGTATGTTTAAGACAAATGTAATTGGCTATAAATTTCCACTTCAAGTGATCATTGTTGTAGTTTTTGCTCAATGATTTGTTTCCTCTGCTTCCTGTAATATGAAAGACTTTTTAAACTGTTGTTTGAAGGAAATTGGTTCGGGGATTTGGAGCTGTTAGCTGGTTAAAAAAAGAAAAGAAAAAAAAAACCCTCATCTCTAATCGCTGCCAAAGTTTGTCGTGTTGCTACTTTTTGATTGATGCCTCAGCCAAGTCTGTCATTTCCTCAATTAATTTGCTTGCAGAAAGAAAGAGACTCTCTCCACTGCAAACCCCTTATGAGACTCTAAATATAGGAGTTTGTCATTTCAGCGTGAAACTTAGACGCAGCTTTCATCTCCGCAAAGAAAAACTTTAATTTGATCAGAATTCCTCAAGAGGAGTGTTAAATTAATTTGAACAGGGTTGGAGGGGAGAAAGGGATGCACAGTGACTTTGAGAAAAGGGAAATGAAATAGAATTATACGGGAAGCGATGAGTGCTGACTGCACACTTTCCGTCGAGGTTGGCACTACTAAACATCTCTTTCATATCCAACTCGGGCTAAATAAATGCCAATATTCACCTTGAGAGTATCATCATAAAGAAGACGCTCTCCGGAGACTTCCCGGAGGTAGGGAGCGCGCTCTGTCGCAGGAGAAATATGGCTCTTCTGAATGATTTCCTCATTCTAAGTGAGCAGTCACTCTGTGAAAGTGTCAAGGATAAAAACCAAACACCACAAATAACAGAGAAATGACTTCAGAGAGAGAGTGAAGGCAGAGAGAGATAGAGATTCACATGACTGGGTTTAATCGGAGTTTGAAAAATACAACCTGTTTCCTCCCAACACCCCTAAATCATCTTCCATTGACCCAGTCTAAATCTGACAAGTCTTTTGCTTCTAAAAGCCGTATAAAAACCTTAGGCTCGCTTGCACGGAGAAACGCGAGCACTTATCACCTGACGGGTGACCTGAGTGCGGTCAGGGTGGCAACTTTGTCTGGCAACACAACAGAAAGAAACTGATTGGGAACGAAAAACAGACGGAGAAGTTACACAAATGAAGGAGAGCAAATGGATCTCAATATGACCATTTTCATCTAGTTCTTCTAAAATCAAATTTCCTGAGCTGTTCCATCCATATTGTTACTTAAAAGTCACCAACTGACTAATTTGTGTCTCATGCGTGTATTATTATTTCTGAGGAATTTTAGGAGAAACAATTAAACACAGCTGAGAACTCAAATGAGACTTGGATCAAGGTAGATGTATCCACTGGAAGGAAACATTAGAAAAGTTCTCAACAATGTCTCAATCTGTGCTCAGATTTTCCAAGAAGCCAAAGTCTGCAATCAACAGTTAAAGATCTCAAAATGACCTCTTCAAATACCTCAATACCAAATAATTTGAGCTGCCATCCAAATTCATTTTAAATGGCTATACTCTTACTATTGTTAGTATAAACTGGATTTCTCTCAAGGGATTTAAACATCTCAAATGGTTTACATTGAAATTAACATAACTGAGAACTCAACTGAGACTCCTGATCCATTAAAGAGAAATTTAGGCAGAAGCATCCATATGAAGGAACATTTACAGATGAGGTCTCAGAAGTTCTCAATGATGTCTCAAACTGTGCTCCCAATATCCCAAAGTCTTCAATCAAAACTCAGATCTCAATATGAACTCAAACATTTCTCATTATATCTCCCAATCCCAAATTATTTCAGCTGCAATCCAAATTCATTTTACATTAGTATAAACTGAATTTCTGGCAGAGAAACATCAGAAACAAATAAAACACAACTGAGAACTCACAACAGCAACTTTTGAGCAACACAGTTTAGAGACAGAGGCAGGATTGACACAAACCCGTCAATGTACCTGTGTTGTCTAGCAGGCGGGTTGCTAGCGCGATTTCAGATTTGCTTTTAATTGTTCGTTCTGGATTCCACGCTGAGCGAGTCTTTGTGTTGCTGGCATCACAGCAATCTCCTCTCATTATTGTGTAAATAGGTTTTGGCAAGGCTCAGTAAATAAAATACAGACTGACAGGAGGACGGGAGGGAATTAGCCTTCCTACCAATTAGACTAGCCTTAGGCTGTACTTTTAACTGCAGATGAATCCCACAAATCGCTGAAATGATCCTGTCACAGACCCCTGATATGAAAACCCCACTGTGCAGTGTGGGAGAGTGGAGGAGAGAGGACAGGAGAGGAGAGAACGGAACGGGAAAGAGGGAGCGCCAAGCCGAGAGAGGAGGGGAGTGTTAGGGAAGCTGTTTTAATGAGTTGGGGAGGGTTTCCAGGTGGGGGCCGCACCTCACAGCTGGGACCCCGTTGATTGACAGGTCGGATCAGGTTCTCCAGCCAGTGGGGCCAGATGGAAAGAGCAGGCATCTACTTAAAATGCAGCAGTTTTACGCTCTCGATCCTACTTCCCAGCGAACGGAAATTCCCAAATTGTCTCACCTCCTACCTGTAAAAATGATTTTCCATAATAAATGCAAAATATGCTTCTTGTTTGCCAAGAATACATTCTTCCCCCCATAGCCCCGGAAGCGATTTATTTCAGGAGTTGGTTGGTTGAAAAAAAACAAAAACACAATTATAGCTGAAACGAAGTGTCGTCTTCACACACCGTGAAGCTTAAAATAAACACGTGCAGGAGAAAGAGGAAAATCGGGAGAAGGAGAATGAAAACGTCGTCCTCGGCCAAACGTGTAACCCAAGTCAAGAGCGCAGGGGGATATAAAGCTTCAACAGTCAATCTTTAACCAGATTCTTCCTGAATTTGGCCCGAACACGAGCTTTATAGGGTTTCGAATCTGAGCTCTCAACTGAGGATTCTCGAACACGCCAAACTTTTCAGCGGTGTGCGAGTCTCACCCTTCACTTCCTGTGCTCCTTCAGAAACACTTCCTGTTGTGTGTGCGAGTGTGGCGGCTCATGTTTTCTCAGCCAGAGATGTTTGCTTGCTTTAGCGTTGATCTCATCCTTCCCTGCCGTGCGCTTTCGAGTGTGTGCGTCTATGTGTGTGTGTGAAGAGGTCACGGAACGCCACCCAGAGATCAGAAAGGTCACGATTAGCGTGTTTCTCTGCCTCTGCAACTGCACGGAAATGAAAAAAAATAAATAAATAAAATGCCATTGCCATGATGGAAATAGCATGATATTCAGTGACTTTAATAATTTAAATCGTAATTTAAAGTACCATAGTAATATTGACTAATTATTGACTAAATAAATAAATGTAAATACACACACACACATATATATATATATATATATATATATATGTGTGTGTATTTACATTTATTTCTTTATTTATATTGATTTATTCAGTATGTGAAAAAGTATATATATATATATATATATAGTCAAAAATCTGTATATATTTTATAATTTTATATTCTTATTTATACATATAAAATTGATTTATGTTCATAAACTCAGCAATTTCAAGTCAATGTAATATTTCAAAGCAGTGGCTAGAAATATTTATATTCACTTCTGAAATTTCCATGACTTTTCCCAGGCCTGGAAATCATAATCTACAATCCCTCAACTCATAAAACTTCCTTAAGAAAGACTTCACTCAATCTTAACTCTCGCATCTCGATTCCTTTCCTGCAAATTCCTATTCCCCTCCATGAATCATCGTTCTTTCCAGGTCAGAATTAATGCAAATCCCTGGCACAAATCAAATCGCTAAATAATGTGGCCAGGACAATAAATTTGTCCTTATAACACTTAAGGATATGTCCCGCTGGGAGTCGTAGAGTACCGAGAGAAGGTGTAGGGTTGGGGGTAGGCCGCCACTCTGTTCTTTATCATGACAGATCTCCTTTGCACACTAATTTTCTTGTTAAAGAAGAGAGAACAGACTTAAATCTTCTTTTTTCCCTTCCCTGCCGCCGGTGCTTGTCATCTAAAGCTCACATTAAGAAACAGAGCAGTCGCATTAGCCCATATTATCATCTAACCGGGTCACTTCACACTTACTGAAGAAATATCTCACACCGCTCTGAATCAATCACCAAAGCGGATTTCCATCTTGCGTGCAGAAAGGCCATCCTTAACTTCTCAGAAACTTTGTTTTTAAAATAACTGGCTTTTTTGGCCTTTCTCTCGCATTGACGCTAACAGCAATAGTTTGAGCGTACGGGCCGATGTTTCGCTTCACAGACGAGAGGTCGAAGGTCGAAGCTGTCATTCTGCTCTTTAATAAACGAAACGAAATTAGGCATCGTGCCCATTCTCTCAGCCGGAATCGATCGCGGACGACTTGTGAGTTTAAGACTTAATAAAACGCACGTGAGAACGGTATCGAGGGCTTAAAGATGGATTACATTTTTCCAGTGTTAAATTTATTGCACCTGCAAATAAGGCCTGTTGCAAGAGGAGGCTACGAATATAAACGGAAGTGAGAAACGCGGCTAAATCGCCGCCCTCCTCTTTGACAGATGTGCTACAAAAAGGACGGACTAGACATGAGGCAGTAAAGTAAAAAAGACAGAAAGAAAGAAAAGACTCCAGCACTTCACCTTCTTAATAGACAGCTGTGAGGAGAGACGGGGAAAAAAGCAGAGAGAAATGCGCTCATTTTCTCTTCCGGAGGAGAGCACAGAAGCGCTCAGCAGGAAAGAGCAAGAGAGAGAAAACTGCAGCCCGCCGAACGCGCCGCGGCGAGATGATGAAAGTTGTCAGGGTTCAAATTTACTCATACGCTCAGTTACGACATGATTGATTTTCCTTCAGAGTTCTCAAACACACGATTGTCTTCCCTTCTGCAGGCTAAGCTAATGTGTTAGCTCAACTCTTTCTCGCAGAGTTTCTTTTTGCTCTCTCCTCACTGTCTCCGGCCTATGGGGGCTTTGATACGTAGAAGAACAGAGCCGAATGACTGGGATGAATTTGAAAGCATAATTTTCCATCTGTCAGTCACCGGGCTAAAAGGTCTCTGGCCCATGGGGGCTTTGACACGTAGAAGAACAGAGCCGAATGACTGGGATGAATTTGAAAGCATAATTTTCCATCTGTCAGTCACCGGGCTAAAAGGAACAACTTAAGCAGCCGTCAGAAGGGTCTGCGGCAGGTCACTCAAGAAACGAGAGTCGACTTTGTCCTCTGATTGGATGCGATATGATGGACGAAAATCAGATTCAGGAAGGTGACAGAAACGATGAGAGTCCATTTGATAGCCAAATCCTAAATGTTAACATTTTGAAATGCAGATGCGCACATCTTGCCTATTTAAAAAAAAAGACAACTTTAAGGGACAGTTCAGGCAAAAATGAAAATTCTGTCATCATTTACTCAACCTTTTCCATGTATGTATGTCATTAAATATAAAAGAACATTTTGAAGAATATGCAAGCCATTATTTCCATGCAATAAAAGTGGAGAGTGATTTTTTATTGCCAGATAATAAAAAAATAAAAATAAAAAAACACTATACAAGTAGGCTTCAGAAATCACATAAAAGCTGTGAGAAACAGACTTTTTAAAACAGAATTTGATATTTTAATAAAAAAAAAAATAAACAAACAAAAAAACTTAACCCCAATTTTTTTAATTACCAATAAATGTTGGCAAAAAAAAAGAGTAATTCTTCAAAAATTGTCTTTTATTTTCTCCTGAATAATAAAGTCTTACAGGTTTAAATCAGCACAAATGTAAATGATAACAAACTGTTCACAACATTGGGTAAACTATTCATAATTAATGGCCTTAATTTCATAATACAAGTCCTTATTTATGTTTTTTTTTTCTTGGTAGATGCTTTGAGAATGGAACCAGTTATGGTTTATTGAATTATTAAGAGAAAATAAATAAAAAAATAAACACGTTAAAAATCTTTCGGTTCCAGTCAATCACTCTGAAACATTAATGAGGCAGGCAAGAGTGCCATAAAACCAGATATAGGCAACAATAGTGAATTATAAATTGATATTGATTTTTCTCTTCCTACGCAATAAGACGCCCAGGTAATCGCGTGTTACCACATGTAAAGTGCACTTTCCTGGCAGAAGCAAATACCAGCGTTCAAATATATATGAGATGGCCTGGATTTATGACCAATCTCATTTCGCAAACAAAAAGAAGGGGACATAGTGGAAAGGGACACACACACAGGGACGCAGTGTGTGTGTGTGTGTGTGTGTGTGTGTGTGTGTGTGTGTGTGTGGAGTCCACAAGACTTTATTGAAGCTTAGAGGGAGACCCCACAGTGCACCAGCTTGATATGTTACCTTGTTAGCATCGCTAAGAGGAGCATAAATATTTCTTTATTATTTGCCAGGCCAGTCCTGTCACCCCTAATAGACAGGCCACATGGAGTCAACACCACATTAGCTGCCTCTGGACCCAACAATCATTCACAGAAAAAAAGAGAGCGAATGAAAAAGGCTAAATATAGATTTATCCTCCATATTAATAAGCAAAACTTGACAGCGCACATGCATGCTCACGGGTAAAGTTGAATGCTAAATAAACCGTAAACACCAAGCTGCGCTCTTACTGGAGGTATTTGGGTACAAACTACCGTTTTTTTGTCCCAAGACAACCTCAGACATAGTCTGCAATTACTATTGGCATTTTACATGTAAATATTTAACACTTCACAGCTACTTTGGCCCTAAATGGCCATTAGGTATGGCTTCGGGCCCCGCGGACGGACTCTCGGAGGGACGCTACTCCACAGAGCTCCCCGGCTTTATTGGATTACAGTTAACACAAATCTCTGCGTCGGAGTGTGTGAGACGGAGGACACAATTTGAGGCGATAGAGAGTGTGCGTTCACATGTGAGTGACAGGGTAATGGCGGCTACAGCGGAGAGGTTGTCGTTAAGTGGTCTGTCCCTGCCGGTGAGGGCCCTTTTGTCAGGTTAATTGATAGTTTTGGCCTGCAGTTCATTAGGCAGACGCATCGGCTTCAGTCACACGGACAATAGTGCGGCCTTCTGCCTGATATGTTAATCTGAGACGCCCGATACAACGTCTAATTAATCTGTACCACCGGTCATGTAGTCTCTTTCTCCCTACGTGCACATCAAAACCTGGGGTACTAGGACTATTGATTAAGGAAAACAGTACAATAGCAGAGTATGTCAGACTAGCCTTACAAAAAAATAAAATAGTGGTGGTATCAGATGGACATACCATGGAACTATACTATGGTACATGAATATGATGATCATTCAGCACCAGTGTTACATGGTATATAAATAAAATTCTAAAACAAAAGAAAAACAAACAAACAAATAAATAAATAAATATTTTAAGATTAAAATAGTGTTTTTAAATAAATAAATATATAAATAAATACATTTAATGTAGTTTTGGGAACAAAATTCTTCAAAGTTGACAAACAAAGTCCTGGATGTCCTTAAAAAAAATAAAAATAAAGAAATAAAGAAAGAAAATTCATAAAGTAAAAAAAAACTTTATTTTATTTTAATGATGCAAAAATAATAAATCTATCAAAAATGATCTAGAAATATTCTAAGGTTAAAATGTTTTATTAAATAAATACATAAATAAATAAATAAATAATCCAGAAATATTGTAAAATGAAAATAGTTTTTAAATAAATACATTTACTCTAAGGAAAAATACGTTGTTCACAGAAGATGTAATAAATATAAAAAAAAACTAATTCATAAAGAAAAATCATTAAAGATGAGATGCAAATATGATGATACAGGCTACATAAAAGATACTAGTTGCAAAATCTTACAAAAAATGTCCTGGATCACCTCAAAAATATCAATGAATAAAATAAGTTGATAAAGTAAAAAAAAAATAATAATTAAAAAAGTAAGTCTAGAATGTAGGAGATGTTTCTGTGGGCAGCCCTGCTTATTTTGCATCTTAAAGGGAAAAAAGAAGGGGAAAAAAATGAAAGGTGGGTGGGGGGGGGGTTAAAAAAAGCAGAAAATCCCTCACAGTGGTGCACGGGGTCTTGCAGAGCTTCAAACGCGATTGTCTGGGATATATATACGTACATATGTATACATATATACGTGTTTTGGTATATACTATATATATATATACGCATATAGTATTGTATACACTGTATGTGTATATATACATACACAGTTTTACATAATATTTTCAGTCATTTTTATGCGTATAATATATTAAAAAATAAATAATTCAAGAAATAAATACTAATAATGAATATTGTTTTATTTTGTTATAAATGTTTTCAAGTATGTGTGTATAAGTGTAGAATCTAAAAATAATTCAAGAAATAAATACATCCATGTGTCTGATTCAAGATTATTTTTTATAATGCATATCTAAAACAAACAAACAACCACATATGCTCCTAAATATTCCCAAAACAAACTCGCAAACACTTCACTGTATGCTGGATTCAAGCTTTCCCTCAGTCTCCGCAATGACCTCTTTGTTCCGGAAACAATTATTTCTGGAAAGCCTGTCAATATCATTATTTTTACAAGAAATCAATACACTTCACAAAGGTAATGGGCGATTCAATGGCGAGATGTTCAACTTCCTCTCTCTCTCTCTC